>NC_068297.1:13168619-13468619 GCF_025860055.1 Xyrauchen texanus | reverse complement strand
AAACTGATGCCATTGGTTAAGCCAGTGTTGCTGTGCTCGTCTGGTGGGATGCTCAAAAAACAAATCTTTCCTTCAGCCAAGCAATGGAAAAGTATTTGTTTTTTCCCCCTTTTGAAAGAGAAACCTATGATTAGGTCAAATGCATGGGCGGATACAATGGATAATACTTGGACCGCGCTCAGGTACTGAAACAGAACAACGCCTTTCTGGACATTCTATGAATTTACTAGTGTTTTCTAGCCATACTATCACTAAAACTTTCAAAAAGATTTAACCGATGCTACTGGTGATGTATTTATTGTTAAAGACTCCATAACCTTTGCTAACAGCACTGTGGAACAATAAAATGTCATAATCACTTTGACAGCCCTGTAAGAACTAAAATCATTTTTGACATTTGCACCTGCATGGTTTTGTACTCCTCCATTTGCTGACTAATTCCATCCTATGGAATGCTGGACACTGAACTGGGCACAAGATTCAACCAATCACAACTGACCAAAAAGGAAACAAAAGTTGATATTATAACTGAAGAAAATCCAGTGTGGTGAGACTGACCAGCTCCAGACGAACATTAAATAAAGAGACAACATTCTGTCTAAAATTACTTGTTTTGAGAAAAGCACACACACACAAAAGAAACTGAAGTAAAAATCATAGTCAAGATGGACAAAATATTTTTTTCACATGATGATGCTCAGATTATCTAAAATTGATCAGAATAACCAAGTAATGAAAATAAAATCCTAATGTAGTTCAGTTAAATTCCACCAGCCCTGTTCATGTGGCAATAAATATTCAATTCTATTCTATTTTGATCATTATTCCCACCAGTCCAGTTCATGTGGCAATAATACAATATTTATTCTATTCTATTCTATCCTTCTATTTTATTCTAAGTTCCACCAGCCCTGTTCATGTGGCAATAAATACCTATTCTATTCTATTCTATTCTATTCTATTCTATTCAATTCTATTCTAATTTCCACAAGTGCTTTTCATGTGGCAATTAATGAAGATTCTATTCTATTCTATTCTTCTATAATTTGCACCAGCCGAGTTAATGAAAATATTATATTCTGTTCTAATAAAATAACAAGTTTATTCTCTCATCCAACTAAGGGAGCTAACACAACTTGAACAGTGTTAACAAAATCCACAGAACCGGTTGAGGGATTAAAACCTTGTGAACATAAAAACATCATGCCTGTGGCTCAGAGTTATAGTTATGCTGTCCAGCTGCAGTTGTGTTAGCTCCTGTCTGAGGCCTCTCTGCGGGTTATGTAAAGGCGTCAGGCTCTAAGAGTGTGTTTATTTGAGTTCAGTCAGGGCCTATGGAGGTGAGCAGAGACCAGGAAGACAGTCCTTACTGTGGGAAAGTCCTACTGGCCTATATTACACTAGAGAAGTGCAAAAACTAAAAGGAGAAGTGAATGGAGGTAAAAGGGGGTAGAGAAAAGTTATTTTCATAGAATCTGCAAGATTACAAGAGATGGTAGATAGTAGGATCTTAACATGCTAATGGAACAGATCTAAACAAAGGCATATTCTGCACAAACAGAGTATGCACACACATACTAATTTACATAATTACATAATTTAAACAATGCACACTAGTGGACCAAAGCATTCGAACAGATGAGAGTTTACAGTATGAGCCCAATGTTGTCGCATGCATTTTTGACCACTTTTGACCACCTCTGGTAGTTGAGGTGGACAAATATCAAAACGCTTTGGACCATATTTACTCCTGTGTTTGGCATCATGTCATTTCAAAATATCACCCAAAATGCATCTTAATCCCATGTGTAAACAGGGCCTCAGGGAAAAATAAAGAGTTAAGAAAAGAAAGCTGTATTGAAACTGGATAAATATGAGCCCCATCAACCTTTGTAGGGCTACTGAACAAATGTGCAGAAGTCTGGACAAGAGAAACCCCTGAGTGTCCATGAAAACCACAGAACAAACACACACAATATATAAAAACAGATAAAAGCACATAGAATCAATGTATGCTATGATGACCCTTCCTGCCCATGTCATGTTCAGATTTAGGTTTGATCAATAAATAATTATCTTTAATGTGCATTGTAATAAGACGTATATTTCCCTGGTCTTGCCTGCATGCTAGGGTATGGCAACTGCCATACTCTGCCATAAGCAAACACTGCCCATGTTCCTGACAGACTAACACATATGACTCAGAAATTGACCTAAATCTACAGTCAGCTGAGGAAAAGTTTGCAGGGATTCAGGCAGAACTTCAGATCCAGATGAAAATGACATCATGAGCTCTGCAGCGCAGTGTGTTTTCTTTAGTTGAGGCCAAGACTTGGAAGTCAGACCTCTGACAGCTTGGCACATTGCCAACTGCTTTTATTAGGCCAATATGCAGGGACGTGTCACATGTCAACAGTTAAGCCAAATGGATCCTCAATGTTCAAATGACTAAACTTTCAACCAATTCAAAGTCCTGATATTCTTTCTCAGACATAAAGTTCTCAACGACTGGTGTAATGTGTTCTGCCATGCAAAGTCCAAACAAAATTTGTCACAACTGAAATCAGGTATCTTAGACTTTGATCTGTCCTGTGACAGACGGGTTTGCAAAAGTGTTTTAAAACTGCTGTAACTACAACATGCACTCCAAGTAACTTTAAAGCCATTTTTTTTCAGATTTATTGCTGGTGTAGTTACTGAGTTTTGCCTATGTAAGGCAGTATTTCAGCACAAGTTTTTGTATGCCAACGTGTGTATAAGTGTGTCTTAGACAGTTGCTTTTCATGTGAGGACCAATCCACTATCAGGACCAAAATCTGTTGACATTTCACCCTAAAACTGGAGCTCACACTGGCCCATACTTTCAAAAACACTTCCCACTTAGGCCAATGGGGAAATTGGTTTGAATTTCGGTAATCACAGGCCAAGTTTAGCTGAAAAACTTTCAACCTACTGTTTCCAAATTCACAGAGGAATCAGTCTATATGACTACAAAATTACTAAGCGACTGCTGTTTAATTGTATGCACAAGCTGCAACAATCTAGAAACTAACCAAGAGGGTTTATGATGTAAAAATGGGATGCATAGTTTTGCAGATGATTTGAGGCGATGATAAAAATACCACGAGGCAGAGATGTCATCTTAAGTCAGCTGCCAAAATCTAGATCTCTCTCTCTCTCTCTCTCTCTCTCTCTCTCTCTCTCTCTCTCTCTCTCTCTCTCTCTCTCTCTCTTCATTCACCATATATGCATTGCTCTCTATTTCTCCACATAATTACATACATAGTTGTAGTTACAATATAAATACATAGTCATTAATAATTTAAAGTCATCACATGCTTACACAATTGTATTATTAGGCCTACTTCTGTAATTGCCCTATACCACGATTAAGTGTGTTATTAAACACGTTATATATTAAATAAGTGATTTAGCACTCACCTGTCCCACACGCTCCCCGCTGAATGAACAGTACGGGCGGCTGCTGTAGGCTCTGCGCTCGGTTACTGACTCGCTTTAGTTCGCAGACGTTCCGATACGAGACCCCATCACTGCCACACACCGGGTCGCTGCTTCTGCAAACGCAGAGCCCACTTTTCCCTCTTCTTCTGACAGTAGCAGAGTACCCCACTCCTCCGGTGACAGAGCACTCCAGACCCTCTCCACACACTGGGTCACCCAGTTTACCCACTCCGCCGCACGCCTCTCCTTCTCCGGACGCGCACACCAGGCAGCAGTTACAATGATCCATCACCTGCCCCGTCGGACAGTCTTTCGGCATCGCCGGACACATGGACTTATCACAGTGATTCGGACAGCCTCCGACCACGTAACGTTTACTGAGGCGCGCATCGGCATTCAACGAAGTAACCAAGACGCCGATGCTGAAGAGAGTTACCCAAATCATAGTTTAACAAGTTTAGATAAATAAGGAATGTAAAGTAGATGAAAAATATGTAATGCAGGCTCGAATATCTACAGAGGACAACAGAGCTTCACCCAAGCGAGAATAATCGTAGATTGAGCTCTGTAAATTGTTGAGCCTCGGGAGCGAGCACAATACGCGTCTCTGCGTTTCTGCTGGCGCAGCGTTTATAAAAGCGCTCCGGATTCCGCGCGGTCCGGCGCACTTCCACACAATGACAACAGGCTCTGCGATTGGTGGTCTGAATGGGTGAAAACTATTGAAACTCTTGTGTAATCAGAGCAACGTGATCCTACTGCCTTCAAAGGCAGCTGCAAATTAATTTCTTAAACTTGCATTGGGGGGAAAATAAACTACAAAAGAGAAAGAGACAGAGAGAGATAGTGTTTCCATTTAGTATTGTCCAGACAAAACAACAACAAAACACCGAGTTACAAAACGTATGTGTTAAATTGCTGCTTTTTTTTTTTTTTTTTTTTAACCATATAGACTAAGTATCTACTTTAATCTTTATTAGGGATGTCTCAGAGGTCAGCTCTCAAGGTGCTTCGAGTTATTGTAACGTATGCTGCTGCTGCTGGCAATGAGGAAGGAGTGAAGAACCCAAGTTAAGTTTTATTAAATAAACGTGAAATACAAAACCCTAACTTTAAATGAGAACTAAACTAGACATAAACATGACTAAAACATAAACGTGGCTTGACAAACTAGACTTGGCATTCTTAAACAAAACAACAAAGTTACACTTACAAACAATACTTGACGAGAGACAATGACAAACATGAGGGCTTATACAGACAGATATGGAAACAAGACAACCAATGAAAAGACAGAACTATAAACAAGATAACAAGACTAATAACCTAAAACCATTAACAAAATAGAACTAATAAAAAAGTCATTTAACAATGAACCAATGAAAACAAGACACATGGAGGAAAACATGAGATCACATGACAAGAACAAGGAACTAGACTTTTCAAAATAAAAGATATGAAAACATTAACCAACAGAATAAACATGAACACACACACATTAAACATTACATATCCCACCACCCCACTTGGGGGTGGCTCCTGGGCGTGGTCTGTCGTGACAGGGCGTGGAGCATGGGATCAAGGCTGAGCCCGTGGGGGGGTGGAGAAATGAGTGGCTCGAGGGTTAGAGCCATTGGGGCTGAGGATCAAGGTGGAACCGTAGGGATGGAGGTCCCCTGTGGAGCAGAGTAAGGCCTGGACCGTGGAGCAGAGGCTTGCTTATTACATGGCATGGAGCAGAATGAGGTGTGGCCGTGACATGGCATGGAGGAGGCCGAGGCGTGGCTGTGACATGGCATGGAGCAGGCTGAGGCTGTGACATGGCATGGAGCAGGCCGAGGCGTGGCTGTGACATGGCATGGAGCAGGCCGAGGCATGACATGGAGCAGACTCAGCTGTGGCTGTTACGTGGCATGGAACAGGCAGAGGCATTGCTGTGCCGTGGCCTAGAGCTGACTCTGCCGTGGCTGTGCCGTGGCCTGGCGCTGACTCTGCCGTGGCTGTGCCGTGGCCTGGCGCTCAAATGACCTCTGTCGTCGTGGGCATGGACTGTGACTTGGGAACTACCTCTGTGGTTGTGAACAAGGGCAGAGAATCAGAGACGACCACTGTAGTCGTGTACATGGGCAGAGACTTGGAAAACGATCTCCGTGGTCATGCACATGCGCAGAGACTTGGAAATGACCTCCGTGGCCGTGTACATGCGCAGAGACTTGGAAACGACCTCCGTGGTCGTGTGCATGGTCAGAGACTTGGAAACAAAAGCCTTTCTCCTCCTCCTCCCAGAGGCCGAATTTGGCAGCGCAGGCTCTGGGACAGATGAGGCTGGCAACGCTGGCTCTGGAATGGACAAATCTTTCATCTTGTTGGCAGTGGCAGGCGTGGGCGTTCACTCGTCGGCCGTAGCAGGCGTTAGCTCATCGACCATGGCGTGGGACGCTGGCTCGTCGACCATGACGTGGGACGCTGGCTCGTCATCCGCCTCCCCCCACAGTGAACCTAGAACCAATAATCCAAAAGTCAATATACCGAGCCAGGCTGAGGGACTGCGACTGACATCAAAAGTGGGGATTGGCTCTTTCAGTCTAAAACGGAAACAGTCCTTGAGAGCCACCTCATTAAAATCCACCTAGCAGGCCATAATGCAGAAGTCCTCCACATAATCCTCCAGGGGACGATTCCCCTGACGTAGGTGCAGGAGCTGCACTGCTGGGCTCATTATGGTGGTCAAGTATTCTGTAACGTATGCTGCTGCTGGCAATGACAAAGATGGAGTGAAGAACCAGAGAGCAGTTTTATTAAATAAACTTTAAATCCAAAACCCTAACGTTAAATGAGAACTAAACTAGACATAAACATGAACATGACTAAAACATGGCTAAACATAAACATGGCTTGACATAAGCTAGACTTGGCATGGCTTAAACAAAACAACAAAGTTACACTTACAAACAATACTTGACAATAGATAATGACAAACATGAGGGCTTATACAGACAGACATGGGTAACAAGACAACCAATGAACAGACAGAACTATATAAAGATATAAAGACTAATAACCTAAAACCAATGACAAACTAGAACTAATAACAAAGTAATTAAACAATGAACCAATGAAAACAAGACACATGAACATGTGAAACATGAAATCACATGACAATGAACCACAAGACAAGAACCAGGAACTAGACATTTCAAAATAAAAGACATTAAAACATGAACCAACAGAATAAACATGAACACACACATTAAACATTACAGTTATACTGTATTGCATAAACACCCATAGATAGACGAACAGTAATTCCTTTACACTTTAAACCTGCATATTCATTCACACATACACAGTAAGAATGTACATAAATGTTACATTCATTATTGTTATGTAAAGTTATCACATTGTATTACTCTAAGAAGAAAACAGACCCCATCTTCCAAATGGCAAATTAATTTAACCTTTAATTAAAGAGAACAGACTAATTTACTTGTGGTGGTACTGAGATTTAGCATACTTCAACAATTTACAGTCACTTGAATTAAGCCTAAAAAACATTTTTGTGGTAACACATGGACTGCAGCATTCATGGACGAGAGTGAGTCCAAGCATTTTATAGGCCTATAATGTGTCATGCAGAGCTTGTTCATATACAAACTATATCTGAGAAGCTAGCAATAGGACTTATGGAAGTATATATTGTGATGCCATGCATGATTCTGCATGTGTAATATGTAAATATAGACACTTTTATGACTAGACCCTTGGGCTGTTTTTTTTTTTTTTTTTGGTGTGTATTTCCGAGAGGTTTGGCCTTGGGAGAGTCCCCTGGCCTGAGGACTGTAAAGCTGGGTTGTTTTTGTGGTTATAAAAGTGGGAGATTATACTGATTCCATCATGAACAAAGACTATTAAGTTAGACAGTTCTGAGTAATGATTTCGTTTTCTCTTCTATTTCAGTGACAATAGCACTGAAATGCACAGCCAACACAGAGGAAACTTGAAGAGACTTGGGTGAAGATAATGAGTTAAAAACAGTGAACAAGAGAAATGGTGCATGCATTTTTCCCCCAATAAAATAATTTTGTAGAACTATAAATCACTATACAGTTAACCATTAAACTTTAAAGGGATAGTTCACCATTTACTCATCCTCATACATTCCAGATGTATATGAATTTCGTCTGCAGAACACAAAAGATTTTTAGAAGAATATTTAAGCACTGTAGGTCCACACAATACAAGTGAAAGGGTGCCAAAATTTTGACACTCCAAAAAGCACATAAAGGCAGCATATAAGTTATCCATTCGAATCCAGTGGATAAACCATATCTTCAGAAGTGATATGATAAGTGTGGGTGAGAAACCAATCAATATTTAAGTCTAAGTTTGCCAGAAATTCCTCTTCCTGCCAAATAGTTGGCGATATGCATAAAAAATGTAAATAAACAAAAACACAACAAGAATGTGAAAGTTCAAGATCACTCAGATCATTAGGATCACATCAGCTAGAAATACCAAGGGTTCACTCTAAGCAAGGAGAGTCTGCTTTTAGCTATTATGCCAGCCGCAGCTGGAACCAGCTTCCAGAAGAGATCAGATGTGCTCCTACAGTAGTCACATTCAAATCCAGACTCAAAACACATCTGTTTAGCTGTGCATTTACTGAATGAGCACTGTGCCACTGTGTGTCCGACAGTTTGTACTTTATTTTATTTTATTCTAAACGGTTTCAATTATTCTTATTTTTTTATTCTTATTTTAATCTCTTCTATGTAAAGCACTTTGAATTACCATTGTGTATGAAATGTGCTATATAAATAAACTTGCCTTGCCTTGCCTAAAGTGGAGATTTACTGAACAAGGAGGAGAATTTGTAAAAATGTACATAAATAATGATCTGTTTCTCACCCACACTTATCAAAAAGTTTCTGAAGACATTGATCAAACCACTGGATTCATAAGGATTACTGTTATGCTGATTTAATTTTTGGAGCATCAAAATGTTTGCACCCATTCACTTGCATTGAATGGGCCTACAGAGCTGAAACATTCTTCTAAAAACCTTCATTTGATTTCTGTTGAAGAAAGTAAGTAACACATGCGGGATGGCATATGGGTGAGTAAATGATGAGTGAATTTTCCTTTCTGGGTGAACTATTCCTATAAAAACGTTTTATTTCAGCCATTATATTGTATGAGCTCTAGATAAAAATCTACGTTATTAACAGAAATTGCTTGACCTTCCAAAAGAGTTTCGGTTCTGCTATTTTACAGCTTAAAAAAAAAATGATGATCCATCTATTAACCAAATTACAGCTGTCAATGTTTGTGGAAAAAATGGTTAACTCACAAACTTGTAGCACCTAAGTCAAAATCTGGTCCTTGTCAAATACTCCAGCCTGGTTTCCTTACATCTTTTTTTTTTTTTTTTACCCCAAAACGTTTTGTTGAAATAAAACCTTTGATCAAAGTTAACACTGCTTTTATTTTGACTGTTGATGTCAGCTGATGCAGAAGCAGGTGGTGCTTTACTTTGGGGGAATACTTATCAAAACACATTTTCCAAAAAGACAGTGTAAATATATTGTCGGTCAGCCATGCAGTTCTTTGATGTATCCATCGTATTATCTTCACAGCAGTCATGATCCAAAATATGGTGACATCACTTCCTGTCCAGTGACAGTCTCACTAAGGTCAGTATAAAATTTAAATGGTACATACACAAAGGACATTGCCTACAAATCCATGAAAGTATTTTGACACCTGCATATGCTTAAGGGTCAAGAATAACCACTTTGATAGTTTGGGCTAATTGCCTAATATTTTGGAATAGTTGTAATATTAATGAATCATGTGTGTCGAGTTATTTACAGCAGTTTCACAGATGTTTTTATTTTTAGAGTCCCACTGAGCAGTACAATTATTTAACAGTTGGACAGGCGAATAACTACAGTAGCCTACAACTTCCAACAGGGGGCAATAATGTCCCAATTTCATTGACAGATGTTTAAAGGAATGTATAAAAATATATATTATGCTATTATTTACCCCGTCTCACACTCATGTCCAAAGCCAGGGACACAACAAATACATGTTGGTAAATATCTAAGCTGTTATTTTCTTTCAGAAGAATTGGAATATAGCACATTTGCTACTTAAATGGTGCACTTTTTTTTTTTTTTGGTCATTTTAATGATCAACAACCCCAGTTCCCATTAATATTTGTTGTATAGAGAACAGCAGTTTTGACATTATGCAAAATGTCTCAGTTTGTGTTCAACAGAAGAAAAACATAATACGAGTTTGGATCTACATGTGGGTGAGTAAATTATGACAATAAAAATGTTTGGTTGAACTTACCCTTAAATATTGTAAATAAGTATGTAATCTTTAAGAAAAGGTCATAGCATAGTTACAAGCAAAAACTGCGGGTTAATCGATCAATCAGAAAAATAATATAACAAGTTTTCTACTTAAAACAAATGTCTAGCAACTGTTTTTTATGGCAAGTTAAAATGTGATATTTAATCAACTGGGTAAATTCAAAATTGCTTTATTGTTTTGAAATTTTTTAAATAAATATTATAAACAAGATTAAAACAGCACAAAACAAAACAAGACACGTTAAAACTGCCGGACCTCTGTGAGAAAAAGATACAGGCACTTTTTTAGACGGCCCTTCAGGACCGTACCAGGTAACTCGGTTCACAAAGGGCAAAAATATATCACAGTCCAAAAATAAACATACACTGAAAAGCATTTTGTCATAGTAGTCATACTTAAATCCCCCAAAAACTCCCACAAAAAAACCCCAACAGAGGCAAACATACACTCGTACATAAAAACCACACTCAACTAGTCAGATATTCCTGTCATCCCAAGAATGCCAAATGGCCACCAACACGACAGGGAAGTGGGCAAATTATACACCGTCAGTCCGCTGGTATTACTGTACATAACCCATTGAATTATTAAATTAACTGAAGATTTGATCCACAAGTGTTTAGTGAAGTAGGAGACAAACAACTGTATTACAGTTACAAGTACTCACCCATATCATGTATACATGCGGATAAAAGGTAGTTAAATGCATGTCAGTCAAAATAAACCCCAGCTTAGTCCATAGAATCAACTAGTCATATTGACAGTATATAAACATACTTATAAAAGAGGCATTAGGAATTTGTATGTTAAAAAAATACAGAAAAAATTAGGCATGAGCTGTAAAGCCCAAGCAAGAAAACAAATTGTCCATCTATTTCATCACAGCTCAACCACAGTCTTCTAACACAGTCCCAGTCATCCATTCATTTTAGATGTTTAGGTGTAGGACCTTTGGTGTCTGTTTCATGGTAGTAGTTTTGCTCCCAAGCCAGAATTTTCTGGTCTAGCTTTACATGACTCGAGACAATATATTTTATCGGACATAACCTGTTTTACAGTTCTGAATTTGGTCAACAGGTTAAGTCCAATCAGCTAGGATCCAGATTAGCTCAGATTTGATCTACAAAAAGTCCTGGTTATTTTCATTCTAATCCATCCTTTCACATCATGCACATTTTAAAAGAGAGTATATCTCTGGGTCACATGTAAAAGCTTGGCATATAACTATCAGACCTCGCTGATGGGCAGATCCCCACTATCCAGATCAAGTTGCTGCGATGGAGCGTCAAGCATCCCAAAGCTGCTGCGTCGTCGCCAAGGTGATTCGTGAGTTACTTGGAGAGGCGGGTTTCTTGCAGTGACAGGCGGGCATGTGGGCGGGGCTGGGGCAGCAGGCTCATGAAGTGCTCGCTGTCCCAGGCCAGGCCTCGTGGGACCACGGGATTCTGGGTGGGCTGACATGGCATGGCTGGGCGTCCAGAGGGTGTTGTGACCCGGGTGCTGGCGGTAGAAACAGGAGCTGCCAACATTGTGCTCCTAAACGGGGAGAGGGAGAGATGGAGAGGATACAACTGAAACTTATTCAATTAGTCAAGTCTATATACAAGAGGTTCAGGACAACTGTTCAAATTTCAGCAAGATTAAAAGGTACAGTTGTGAGAAAAGACAGATGTACTACATGAAAGCATTAAGACTAATGCAATAAAGATTAAGAGCAGTCTCAGTTGTGGGTAAAAACATCCGAGAAACGTTTAAGGAGTTTTGGATGAATACAACAGTAGAAGGTGAGAGGTACCAGAGACTAGATCCAGCAGAGCACCAGATTAGAAGTGTTAGCGTTCAGTGAGCACAGCTACAGTATCCCCATCACTGGAAAACACGGCATGAAAGAATGTGAGAAGAAGAGGGAGGTATAAGGTCGGAGAAGGAAAGAATGATGAATGAGAAAAAGAAAGAGGGACAAAGCAAGACAGAGAAAGCATGAATGAAAGAAAAAACACAAGAATTAAAAAGTTAGGAACAAAGCACAAAGATTGGTTAGAGAAAGGTTAGACCTGCATTCTTAAGGCCAAATTATACTTAGCACGACCACATTGTTGATCGCTCCACACACAGTATGAGTGACATAAATTGCATCATAATACAGTCCGTGCACAGGCCAGATTTTCTTGACTTGTGGACGCGGTTATCGTCGGTGCGCATCGTAGGCGTATGAGCCGGCCATTAACTCTTCTAAAAGAGTATTACAGAAAAGTAGTAGAGGGCATGTGTCAAAAGCATTCATATTTGCTCGAGATCAGAAGGGTATACTCACAAAGGCAACGTGGTCGAACAGGCAAAACGAAGTATACCTGGGCCTTTAGGGTTCATTCCCAGAGGACATGTTCTTGTGTTCAAAACCGCTAGACTCAGTGGAAAAGAGTACAAAGTAGGGGTCTCAAGACACGTTTTAAAAAGATTTTAACTTCTTTTACCTTGACAAGGTGACGTAAAAACTTGGTGATCATGGCATGAGATGCATCAATGCAAAAACGTGAACAACGAGACATGAAGACTAAACAGTCAAAGAATAGATGCAAAAACTTGTTAATTCATTGTGTGTAGTTATAAATAATAAATAAGCACAATAAAACATATCCTAGATCGTAATATAGACTTATCTCTAGTACCATCTGAGCAATTCAAGCTTTAAATACCACCTGTATTAAGCGAACCTCCAGCTGTATAACGGGCAGATGTACAGACAGAACAAACTGCATTCAGGCCCTGTCCCAATACCCATACATAAGTGTGCGTGCACATGGCATCAAATTTGCAAGTCTGTCCTATGTCTAAAACATGTCAAAGCTCAGTGCAATTAACCCACACTGAGTCCACACTAGCCCAAATACTGCTTTGGAGCAGTCTTTCAGGCAAAGTGTATCCCAGAGGTCATTGCATTCAGGAGCCCACATCCTGCTTCCAAGCGAAGTACCACCAGCAACAGCACAAGATGAGAACGCGTTCTTGCATTCAAACAATACTGGACGGAGAGCAATAGAGTGCAACAGACTGGTTCCCAAAGTAAAATCTCATAATTTTTTTCCATAGACTAATTGATCATAAGACTTCAACAATAACTTATAAACCTTAAAAGTCAGTCCTACCTTGAGCTCTGAGGTTGTTCTTCAATGATATATGCTTCCGTTGAAGCCATCCATTTGCGATATTTCAACATCATTGTTTAAAAATTGTGTTTGATAGCGGAATTCATGATAAACAACTACATTACCCGTTGACAACAAAGCCTGCGAAACGTGCCTCGGACTGACTGCCCACTCCCATGAAGTACTGTAAATGACATTAAGGGTGAAGAGACATCGACTCAATAAACTACATTTCCATTTGTAATGTGATGAGGAGGAGGAGCGTGGCCGGTAATGAATCAGATGATCAGCGGGAGAGTGAGATAAAGGGGAGCTGGAGATGTTCGAAAGAGAGAGACGCATGTGGCCATGCTGCATGTGTTTATGTTTGTTTTACGTTGAGTTTGACATTAAAACTTTACATTTACTGTTCAGCCGGTTCCGCCCCCTCCTTGCCCGTCCTTTTAACTTCAGTGGTGCTGAAACACAGGAGGGAGGAAGGATGCGCTGTCGCAGAGTCCGCGCCACTGCTATCTACCAAAGGAGCAGCCGCGGCCATCCGCTTGCAGAAGGAGGGGGTCGTTGCTGGCTGCCGAGAGCCGGAAGAACCTGACGCGTCCTTAGACAAGAGCTTATAATAAATCTATCTTGGAGAAATTGAAGAATTCAATTGCAAAATTGATTTCTGTGGAATGTAGTCCAATGATAGGCTCTACTGTAGGTTCAATACTATGAAAATAAACAATATATTGCCTTCTAAAGCCAATATATTTATCTAAACTTTTTGTATTCACTTATGACTGTTTTGCTCATCTGTCACTATAAAGTAGTTTTAGTTATCCAAATTATTCTATTTATATTTTCTATGTATAATGATTCAATATTTATAATTATATCTATTTATAATTATTTAATCATTATACATAGAATTATTGCTATTTGAGGGGCTTTTTCAGCAAATATTTATATGTGCGAATAATTGTGATTAATTAAATATTTTCATCAATTGACAGCCTTAACTGACACCTATTGGTGTCAATTTTCACACATTGGTCGGCTATGAACTCACTCCCTGTTTGCCATTATGTGGCTGTGTTTAGGCATGTTGTGGTGTGTTCACACTCTGCACTTGAGGTCCTGCAATCCATTTTTTTTTTAATTAACTTTTTAATGAGGATAAAATGACTCCACCTGTAATATTGTATTGCCAGTTTGAGGACTGATAAACAACAGAAGAAATATAAAACATTTAATTCTTTAACCAGTTTGAGTCCTCCAAAGTGTCCACAACGTTTTACTAAATGATTGTGTGAGAAAGTGCAGACACAATTATACAGACTAACTTTTCCAAAAATTGAGGCCCTAATGTCAGAGTTTATGGCACAAGACAAACATCTTCCCGATGTTACATACATCAAAATGCAAAAAGAAAAAAAAAAAAGAAAAAAGCATGTGTAACCACATCATTATACTGTACATACAACTCAAACATCCATCAAAAACAAACTAATTTAAAACTGTGAATGTTAAACTGTGATTCTGTGAGGTTCCGAAATAATGTGCAAAATACCTTAGAAATAGTTTAGTAGGGAAAGTGAACGTTCAAAGTCAACAAATTAAAAATGAACCCTATTAACTTACACGACACAACATTCAACTTAAAACATTAAACTTGCGCATTCTAGGTCATATTGTGAATGATCCTTCAGTGCACGTATTTCCAGAGAAACAAACAAAAAAAAAAAAAAAGGTTTGTAATCATTCATACAAAATGTAATAACTTGCTAAGCTTCAGAAGCAAATTTCCATTTTGGCTTATGCCATTTCAAGTTGACTTTAATTGATAATAGATTAGAGCATAATTTAATTTAAACACAATGTGGAAAAACTTCATGAACTACATTACTATATAATAAATAGACACAGATGTGCTGAAAACAATGTTTGAAACACGAGAAACAGCGTTTTGAGTGTGTAGTGGGAGACTGCAGTGGGCTGGCAGAAAGGCAAAAGCATTAGAAATCGAGAAGAGCCCCAATATTAACCGTTAGTTCAAAGGAAAGAGCCACTCAGTGTTGAGAATAAAAAGATGAGAAAAAAAAACAAGAAGAGAATTAGCAGGCAAACTTGAGGTCAGCAGAAAATTTAGTGTATAAAAGGTAATAAAATTAGCGTATTCAATTTCAACTAGATTTGTATTATTATCAGGGCTGTCGATTTAACGCATTAATAACGTGCGATTACGCAATGCTTTCCTGAGAAATGCAAAATTGTAGAACCACCCGTTTACTCCAGAGGGCAGTAAGTGAAATTTCAGCTGTGTGAGCAACACAGTTTATTACAGTGAACAAAACATTAACGACCTTTCAGCGGACACACAACACAAACAAGCGTTACGTTCTTGCATTCAAAACACTTGAAAGAGTGCAAATGCGAACTAAGGGATTTCAAGATGTGTTTAAAGATAGAGTATTAAACTATATTTAACATGACACAGTGACCTAAACATTTTACTTTTATGACGCAACACACCCGAGACGCGACAAGCATGTCTGACCCAGGTCCTATGGTCTTTACCTCACAAATATTTAATTACCAACGAGGTTAAGGAGGTGTCCTTTAAACTGTTTTTACCCAGTCAATCTTTATTTAAGAAACATGCTCCCTGAAATAGATCCACTTTGCTCCTTCTCTAATGCTGTAGATGAATTTGTCCCTCACCTTTTTTGGGAATGTGTCCACGCTGCAGTATTTTGGGGAAAATTTTGTTTGTTTGTACGTACCACTATTTTAACTAGTTTTTCTTTGCTTTATAAAGATGTTTTATTTGGTTTTCACAGTTTTGATAACTTAGGTTAATATTTTCTGATTAATCGATTTATTTTTCTTGCCAAGTTTTTTATACATAAGTGTAAATTTATGTCTATAAAGCCCCTATTTGCACTTTTTGGTAAAGACTTAAAATATTATTTAAATAGTCTTTGTACCTCCAAACAACTCCAAAGCATTGAAAACCATTGCATGTTCATGTAATGAATATAATGTCTTGGTATTATTGTAATATATCTGTAGTATTGTGTACTATGTACTCCTGGCTTGTTTCTAAAAAAATAAAAAAATGTCTGACGCAGGAGTACATTTTCGGGTCCTCAAACAAGCCCTCATAATAAATCTCAAACTGATTGACAAATTCACTTGTGTAATGGATTGCTGTGAACTGTATGCCAATGATTGACTTATGATCAATAATATGGTAGTAAACAATACATTGAAATATATACATATACATATATATATATATATATATATATACACACATTGAAATATATATATACATTGAAATATATATATATACACATTGAAATATACAGTGAGGAAAATAAGTATTTGAACACCCTGCTATTTTGCAAGTTCTCCCACTTGGAAATCATGGAGGGGTCTGAAATTGTCATCGTAGGTGCATGTCCACTGTGAGAGACATAATCTAAAAAAAAAAATCCAGAAATCACAATGTATGATTTTTAACTATTTATTTGTATGATACAGCTGCAAATAAGTATTTGAACACCTGTCTATCAGCTAGAATTCTGACCCTCAAAGACCTGTTAGTCTGCCTTTAAAATGTCCACCTCCACTCCATTTATTATCCTAAATTAGATGCACGTGTTTGAGGTCGTTAGCTGCATAAAGACACCTGTCCACCCCATATAATCAGTAAGAATCCAACTACTAACATGGCCAAGACCAAAGAGCTGTCCAAAGATACTAGAGACAAAATTGTACACCTCCACAAGGCTGGAAAGGGCTATGGGGAAATTGCCAAGCAGCTTGGTGAAAAAAGGTCCACTGTTGGAGCAATCATTAGAAAATGGAAGAAGCTAAACATGACTGTCAATCTCCCTCGGACTGGGGCTCCATGCAAGATCTCACCTCGTGGGGTCTCAATGATCCTAAGAAAGGTGAGAAATCAGCCCAGAACTACACGGGAGGAGCTGGTCAATGACCTGAAAAGAGCTGGGACCACCGTTTCCAAGGTTACTGTTGGTAATACACTAAGACGTCATGGTTTGAAATCATGCATGGCACGGAAGGTTCCCCTGCTTAAACCAGCACATGTCAAGGCCCGTCTTAAGTTTGCCAATGACCATTTGGATGATCCAGAGGAGTCCTGGGAGAAAGTCATGTGGTCAGATGAGACCAAAATAGACATTTTTGGTCATAATTCCACTAACCGTGTTTGGAGGAAGAAGAATGATGAGTACCATCCCAAGAACACCATCCCTACTGTGAAGCATGGGGGTGGTAGCATCATGCTTTGTGGGTGTTTTTCTGCACATGGGACAGGGCGACTGCACTGTATTAAGGAGAGGATGACCGGGGCCATGTATTGCGAGATTTTGGGGAACAACCTCCTTCCCTCAGTTAGAGCATTGAAGATGGGTCGAGGCTGGGTCTTCCAACATGACAATGACCCGAAGCACACAGCCAGGATAACAAAGGAGTGGCTCTGTAAGAAGCATATCAAGGTTCTGGCGTGGCCTAGCCAGTCTCCAGACCTAAACCCAGTGGAGAATCTTTGGAGGGAGCTCAAACTCCATGTTTCTCAGCGACAGCCCAGAAACCTTATTGATCTAGAGAAGATCTGTGTGGAGGAGTGGGCCAAAATCCCTCCTGCAGTGTGTGCAAACCTGGTGAAAAACTACAGGAAACGTTTGACCTCTGTAATTGCAAACAAAGGCTACTGTACCAAATATTAACATTGATTTTCTCAGGTGTTCAAATACTTATTTGCAGCTGTATCATACAAATAAATAGTTAAAAAAATCATACATTGTGATTTCTGGATTTTTTTTTTAGATTATGTCTCTCACAGTGGACATGCACCTACGATGACAATTTCAGACCCCTCCATGATTTCGAAGTGGGAGAACTTGCAAAATAGCAGGGTGTTCAAATACTTATTTTCCTCACTGTATATATACATTGAAATATATATATATATATATATATATATATATATATATATATATATATATATATATATATATTTCAATGTGTAATATATATATATATATATATATATATATATATATATATATATATTTCAATGTGTAATATATATATTTCAATGTGTAATATATATATATATATATATATATATATATATATATATATATTTCAATGTGTAATATATATATATATATATATATATATATATATATATATATATTTCAATGTGTAATATATATATTTCAATGTGTAATATATATATATATATATTTCAATGTGTAATATATATATATATATATATATATATATATATATATATATTTCAATGTATATATATATATATTTCAATGTATATATTTCAATGTATATATATATATATATTTCAATGTGTATATATATATATATTTCAATGTGTATATATCTATATATATATATATATATATATATATATATATATATATATATATATTACACATTGAAATATATATATATATATATATATATATATTACACATTGAAATATATATATATATACACACAATTAATATTTAAAGATAACCATGTTTTACATCATTATATATTGAATTATTGTTACATGAGGGGCTTTCTCAGCAAATATTTGTATATGCGATTAATTAATCGGGACACCAGGTAATTAATTAGATTAAAAATTTGTATCGATTGACAGCCCTAATTATTATTAATGTTTGTGTAAAGTTTGCTATTTTGAAAAAGCAAAGTGGAAAAATTAAGCTAGGTATATCAACGTGGTGTGTGTATGTGCATTAGAGGCTCCTCTAAAGCGAAGCGGAGAAGATGGGAAAAGGGCAGGTCAAGGGTCTGAGCTCACATACGTGTTGCCTTGAGTGACGCGTGGTGTGTACCTCTGAATACATGGGCTTGAATGCCTTCTTGCCTGACGCATCTGAAACAACAGTGCAGAGCTAGGTTAGAGGAAGAATAAGAGAGATAAAGAAAGAGTAGGAAAGAACAGGAGAGATACAGTGTACCCAGAAAGTATATGGATGCTTAAGCCACACATAATGTATGTCATTGCTCTAGATAAAAAAAAACTGGCAGAGTGGCATCTGGAAAGATATGATCCTAAACCATTTCCCTTTACTTTTCTAAGCCATTTTTGCATATACTAACCGGTCATTGTTAGTGGATGGCAGTTCCCTTCAAGTTTACGCAGGTGTCCTAGCAGAGTAACCAAAAGTGTAGTTCATTGCATTAAATATGGACATGTTCTACTATGTTTGACTAGCAGAATACCTTTGAATACACAGTCTTAATTTTGAATGACATATGTGCAGTATTGTTGTCAAACGCAAAATATTCATGCGTTTTTGAGTGTCGTCTAACGGCACATTCCGGGTTCAATACAGTTAAGCTGCATTGACAGCATTTGTGGCATAATGTTGATACAACAAAAATGTATTTCGACTCATTTTCTTTAAGTTACAGTAAGGCACTTACAATAAAAGTGAATGAGGAACATTTTTAAAGGGATTAAAATGGCAGAAATGTGACATTTATAATTTTATAAAAGCACTTAAATTAATTCTACTGTTAAAACTTGTGTACTATTTGAGCTGTTAAGTTGTTTAATTATTCATTTTTATGGATGCTTTAGGGTTTTACGGCATTACGTCATGGCAACAAAGCTTTGAAATAACTTTGGATTTAACGTTACAAAAAAAGGTAAGCAAGCGATTTATCACACCCATTCACTTCGATTGCAAGTGCCTCATTGTAACCCAGATTTTTGCTTCATTTTTTTTAAGAAACTGATTTTTTACATAATCAACATTATGCCACAAATGCTGTCGATTGAGCTTAACTTTTATTGAACCCGGAATATTCCTTTAAATAGTATATGTGTATACTGTGTGTAGGGAGAAAGCATGAGAGATAGAAATGTATAAGAGACAGATTTTGGCCCACATGTTAAACGTGAAATAACACTTAACGCATTACCAATCTCAAGCCCAAACCACTGCAGTCAGGTTATTAGAGTCAGTTCACTCCCGTGAGTAGCACGCATGTGTGTCAGAAGGAGATAGATGTTGTGCAGATAAACTACTGTGGTTTAAAAAAAGCAAAGAATAAAAAATAAAATACAGCTGCACCAGCACATTTCACATGTTCTCAGCTCATGAATTCCTCTCCATTGTTTTGCTCACAGGCGAGCAGGAGTGATTACCTGTTTTTGGATACATGTGTGCCTAGGTTAACATGTTATGTGTGTGTGTATATGCTAGCTGATATAATTGTGTGTGTACATACAGTGGTTGCGGACCGGCCTGGGCCCCTCTGAGCCACTATGGCTCCTGAAATGGCCTTGATCCAGCTGTGCATCTCCTCTGGACTATCAGCCTGAAACAGAATGATATAAATAGATTTAAATTAATGGAATAGTTCACCCAAAAATTAAAATTCTCTCATCATTTACTCGCCCTCCTGATATCCTAGGTGTGTATGACTTTCTTTCTTCAGCAGAACACATTTGAAGCAAAATAGAAAAATATCTTAACTCTATAGGTTCTTAAAATGCAAGTAGATGGTGATTTGACCTTTGAAACTCCAAAAAGACCAGATAGTCAGCATAAACTTCATCCATACTGACTCCATGCATTAAATTAATGTCTTTTAAAGTGACACGATCACTTTTGGTGTGAAAAAAAAATAAAATATTCAAGTTCTTTTTAAGTATAATCCAGCACTTATGGTAAGTTTCACAAGAGGGTGGAGTTCACGCGGTCTCTCATGTGATGTATTCGTGTTGCCATGTTACGGACGTAATCTCACGTTCTCCACTTGGCTGAGACATCCAGGATAAGCACACAAACACACTACTGTGAGTAAAGAAACCGATAAATACAGATCTAATCCAAAATCATCTAAGCTTCTGTACAGCGTTCCTCCTCCTCACTTGTAAACAGCACTGCTCTTCCATGTGTGTCTCACATGCAATGCGATTAAGTCACACGTATATAGTGCTGCTGACTGGAAGGATAATGTACGAGTTAAAAAAAAGGACTTAAATATTGATCTTTTTCACACCAAAAGCAATCATGTCAGTTTGAATCCATTCTTTTAACAGATGGAGTCAGTATGGATGATGTTTATCCTGACTATCTGTTCTTTTTGAAGTTTAAAAAAGTCAAATCACAATCCACTTGCATTTTAAAGGTGCTGGAAGCGATTTTAGCCATTCTGGAACATTAATGCACTAAACCGTTGTAGTGGCCACAACCCCCCTTTCCAAATCACTGCCCCCAAAGATGCCTTGAGACCAAGGAGCTTTAATTGAGACCGACTCAAGAGCAGAAGCCGTTGTAAATCACAACAGTATAGCAAAACATGTTTCAGATAAATTTTTTTATAGATCTGAAACAAGGACTAAAAACAAAATGTGCAAAAACTATATATTTTAGTTCCAGTTCAGAAGTTCTACAGCCTCCTTTCCAAAAGGTTACCGGTTAGCACAAAATAAAATAATGGTTAATAACATTCTTTTTATTATGACAGTACTCTGCTGGGTGGGTGAAATAGCAATTGCAGTGATGCTAGATCTAGCAAGAGAAACAAGGAACCTGGTCTGGAATAACAAGCCCAAATATAAGCCACTAGCCTCACCAAAATAAGTGAAGAAAAAAAAAGCAGTTCATTTTTAATGTTGTGGATTTATTGGCATAGAAATCATAACAAGCAGTTAACCAACAGTAAATATAATTGTATTTACAGATCTGCTTACGAGTCAAAACCTGGCAGCATCAAATCTGTATTAATGCATCATATCTAACAATAATTCAATGAAGACTTGGAAACACCTGAGAAATTTACTTTTTACCTGTAATAATGTTTTCCTTGTACCTGGATTAGCTGTGCATGCACATGTAGTAATTATACAGAGTTGTAAAAAAGGTCTTCATTCACATCCATAACGGGCGATTAGTCAAAGTAGTGCAGCAGTTTCCTTCATGATCGAAGCACATTTTTTATTTTTTTCAGGCAACATAATGTGTAGTTCACTAGTTTTACTGTGATAAACACTTTGGCCATTAGTTTCATGAAAAAATTATCTGAGAAAATTTTACAATTTATAACCAGTTACAAGCATTTACAAATAAAGCTTTCCCTCGAGAACAACTGAAAATCAGTTTGTTTCCGGTTTAAGGTTATGTTCTGCTAAAAATTTAGTCCTTAGTGATCAGCTTCAACAACAAGATTGAGTAAGCGCAACATGACTGACAGGCAGAAAGCATCATGGACCGTGGCCCGCAGAGATATTTTTGTTTGCTGTTTACAGAATCTAGAGCGGACACAGAGACTCGTGAGATATCTCAGGACATTTATTTCATAAATATCTTTCAGGTAGTAGAAACATTTTCTGCATACCTTTCCATGAAGAGAAAAAAAAAAAAAAAAAAAAAGGATCTTTCTGGACTTACTGAGCCAAAATATTTTTCAAATTTTCTTCAAATGTGTTCTGGTGAAGAAAGAACATTGTATTCATCTGGGATACCATGAGGGTGAGCAAATGATGAGGCTTTTCATTTTTGGGTGAACTATCCCTTTAATGGGATTTTTTTCACCCACTTAATTGTCCACCAGGGCGAACACTAATGCATGCCAGGACATCTCACCTGGACATAAAATGTTCTGGAGGATGTGACGACTTCAAAGAGGTTGTCTCGCATCATTATTTCACTGAAAATGCAAAGTAAAAAAAAAAATCTGATTATTTATCAGATAATTTTATAATATAACAAGAACATCTTATTGGCTGAAATTCTACACTTGTTTTGTACCCGTGTTTGCAATCCTGCACCTTATGGACCTCCTTCAGAAGAATAACCCGCAAAGGCTCCCGCTCCTGAAAGAAAAAGGATGAGAGAAAGAGAAACAAATAAAAAGGTAGTCTCATAGAGCCAGATCTATGACTAGTGGTACAAGTGTGGTCCATTTTGGAGGTAAATCTTGCCAATATAGACATACTCATCTGAGTATGTGAAAAAAAATAAAAATAAAACTGTGGTTGTTTTACATTCATGGTACTCAACAGGTGGTCCGCAGGCCACATCTGGCCTGTGTATCACAGATTACATTTTTTAAAGAACCACACTTTTACAAGAATCTTGCTATATCTCTTCAGTATTTATGTTTTAGTTTTTTTTCTTGTTAATACATGTGTCCATGATGTATTAAATAGCATATAGCATTGTGTGCTTGCCTAATTAACATAAAAAAATCTATTACAAAATTGTAATTAAAAAAAAGATAGAGTGCAGCTCCCAAGGCTAAAGGGACTTTAGCTTTTTGCTTTCTGGCCCCACAGATTTCCAAAGTTGAGTACCCCTGGTTTACATGAATGGGTGAGTAAATGTGAAATCGATGATCCATAGATACAAAACAAATTATAGACAATCATGGAAGCTAATTCAAATAATGGTGCAACAATTACAATTATTTCACGGACATTCAGTAACTCAGTAAACAAAGTATAATAGTTCTGATCAAGCACAACATGTTTACTTGTTACAAATTGCCTCAAACAAAACACCTGACTATATTTAAATAAATAATGCCATTAATCTCACAAACTTTGCCAAACCCAGCAACTAGATTTTCATATGAAAGCAAAAATCACACAACTGGCAGATGCTTGGAATTTCACAGGAAGAGTGCTCTTCATGTTGAGACAGAGTGCTGGTATTTGCTTTATCTTTTGTTCAGATTTGAATAATAAAAAAAGAAGAACACTAGTGCAAAGAATAACTAGAACTAATCTGATCTTGCTTTCATAAAACAGCAGTCTGACACCATCTGGCATAAGATGTCTTCTCCAATAAATAAATCTAGGCCTATCTGCTAACTCTTTTACATTTTGTTGCTCTTAAATTGTATAGTGCAGCCATTAAAACTAAACTGAAAATCAAGAATGCTGGTGTGGATGCTGATGCTGTAATGAGAAGCAACCAACCAATACAAAATAACAGAAATTATTACTGCATAAGGGAAGAATTAATGTCAACATACCTGTTCAGACTTAAAGTAACTCATGGAGTTCTGCTCCAAAACAAAATATCTCCGTTTCCAGTTCTTCATCTGATAGAAGAAAACAGTGACCTGGAATTAATTCTCTCCAGTAGTCACCAAAAGCATCATAGAATCCATTTTTCATGACATTGATTTTACACATATGCCAAAAGGATATTTTTATTATCTTTATTTTTGGGGGATTCTTTATATTTTTGCAGTCTTGAACATACTCAGACCTGGTACCACAAGACACTCAGACTCACCAGAGCGCCCTGTTTGACACAGTATCCTGCTTTTATCACAGTCTGATCTTGTGCTGCTCTGGTGTGCATATAGGGTGGATGGTTATGAGTCTTCCTCAAGTTCACTTTCTCTGCTCCAACACTGTGACAGCCCTCCCCATCCTGCTGAAAAAGAGAGAATGAGAGAAATCATTATATATATATATATATATACACATTGAGAAAATCTTTGGGTAAAATTTCAAAAAGCTACATTTGCATAAATTGAAATATTTTCATTTCCATTGTGACATTTTCATGACAAGAACTTTTCCCCACAAAAAACATTTCTACTATAATCCAGATGTTTAACTCGAGTTTGTTTGTAATTTCTATTATTCTCAATGATGATTCTAATGAACATAATATCGGGTTTTTTCATATTACAGTAAAAATGCACTATAATATAATTTTTTATATTTAAAATCATCATAAAGACAATAAAACAAACATAACCATTAGTTTTTAAATACTTTACCATTTCAATAATATTTCATCATTTTTCACATTACAGTTGAAAATTAGATAATAATTATTATGGTAATAAGAATTTGGGTGGGCTAAAAATGTGCTTAATTGTCACAACTTGATGTGAAATGAAATGTAAATTTAACCTTAAAAGGTCCTCTAATTGGCTCATTACCAATGAAAGTACCTGTGTCTGTGTGACGACAGCCACTCCTCCAATAATCTCGGTCCTGTATGGGCCCTGTTTCTTGTTGCCATTAGCAGCCAACATTTGACCATCAGGGTGGACACCATCAGAGGACTTAGGAACCTGAGAGAGAGAGAGAGAGAGAGAGAGAGAGAGAGAGAATGTAAAGAAAATGCAAAGAGCAAGAGAGACCGTGAGGAAGAGTATAAGAGATAGAACATACAGGTGAAACTCGAAAAATTAGAATATCGTGCAAAAGTTCATTAATTTCAGTAATTCAACTTAAAAGGTGAAACTAATATATTATATAGACTCATTACAAGCAAAGTAAGATATTTCAAGTCTTTATTTGATATAAGTTTGATGATTATGGCTTACAGCTTATGAAAACCCCAAATTCAGAATCTCAGAATATTAGAATATTACATGAAATCAATAAAAAAAAAAAAGGATTTTAAATACAGAAATGTCGGCCCTCTGAAAAGTATAATCATGCATATGTACTCAGTACTTGGTTTGGGCCCCTTTTGCATTAATTACTGCCTCAATGCGGCGTGGCACTGCTGAGGTGTTATGGAAGGCAAGGCAAGGCAAGTTTATTTATATAGCACATTTCATACACAATGGTAATTCAAAGTGCTTTACATAGAAGAGATTAAAATAATAATAAAAAAAATAAGAATAATTGAAACAGTTGAGAATAAAATAAAATAAAATAAAGTACAAACAGTCGAACACACAGTGGCACAGTGCTCATTCAGTAAATGCACAGCTAAACAGATGTGTTTTGAGTCTGGATTTGAATGTGACTAATGTAGGAGCACATCTGATCTCTTCTGGAAGCTGGTTCCAGCTGCGGCTGGCATAATAGCTAAAAGCAGACTCTCCTTGCTTAGAGTGAACCCTTGGTATTTCTAGCTGATGTGATCCTAATGATCTGAGTGATCTGTTGGGTTTATATTCAGTGAGCATATCTGCAATATATTGAGGTCCTAGCCCATTGAGTGATTTATATACCAGTAATAATACTTTAAAATCAATCCTAAATGTAACTGGGAGCCAGTGTAAAGACCTGAGGACTGGTGTGATATGTTCATATTTTCTGGTTCTGCTCAGAATCCTGGCAGCAGCGTTCTGTATGAGCTGCAACTGTCTTATGGTCTTTTGGGAAGGCCAGTGAGGAGTCCATTACAATAATCCACCCTGCTGGTGATGAAGGCATGCACAAGTTTCTCTAGGTCTTGACTGGAAACAAAGCATCTAATTCTTGCAATATTTTTCAGATGATAGTATGCTGATTTAGTTATTGCTTTGACATGACTACTGAAACTAAGGTCTGACTCTAGAGACACACCAAGATTCCTGACTTGATTTTTAGTTGTTTGACCCCTAGCGTCAAGTTATGCATTCACCTTGAGAACGTCATCTTTGTTTCCAAACACAATGACTTCAGTTTTGTCTTTGTTTAACTGAAGAAAGTTTTGGCACATCCAACTGTTTAATTCATCAATGCATTGGCACAGAGAGTCAATGGGGCTGTAATCGTTAGGTGATAGGGCTAAGTAGATCTGTGTGTCGTCTGCATAGCTGTGGTAAGCAATTTGGTTCTTTCTCATTATTTGGCTCATTGGGAGCATATACAGGTTGAATAGGAGTGGCGCAAGAATTGAGCCTTGAAGAACTCCGCATGTCATGGACGTCCACTCAGACTTATGGTCTCCTATACTCACATAATAACCTCTCCCTTCTAAGTATGACCTGAACCATTTTAGGACCATCCCAGAAAGCCCCACCCAGTTTTCGAGCCTGTCAAGAAGTATGTTGTGATCAACAGTGTCAAATGCAGCACTGAGGTCGATTAGTACCAGTACTGATAATTTGCCTGTATCAGTATTTAAGCTGAATATCGTTTATTATCTTTATGAGCTGTCTCTGTGCTGTGATGCGATCGGAAACCAGACTGAAAATTGTCAAAGTATCCATTTGAGTTCAAGAATTTGTTCAGCTGATTGAAGACAACTTTTTCAATGATCTTTCCTATGAAAGGCAGATTTGAGATCGGTCTATAGTTGCTTAATATGGTCTTATCCAGATTGCTCTTTTTCAAGAGGGGCTTGACAACTGCAGTTTTCAGGGAGTTTGGAAAACTCCCAGAGAGAAGTGAGGAGTTTATCACTTCTAGAAGATCTGCTTTTAAACAGTTGAACACACTTTTGAAAAAAGATGTGGGAAGTGCATCAAGGGCGCAGGTTGATGTTTTAAGGTGCTGTACGGTTTCTTCCAAGATTTTGCCATCAATTTCTTTGAAATCAGACAAAGTAACTACTTTCTCAGGTTGTGGTTTGATTTGCCTGACCCCAGCACAACTCAAGGTTGTGCTGATCACCTTTCTGATATTATTGATTTTTTCAGAGAAGAAAGAAGCAAACTCACTGCACTTGCTGTCTGAGAGCATTTCACTGGGAATCTGGCTTGGGGGGTTTGTCAGTCTCTCTACAGTCACAAAAAGAGTGCGTGTGTTGTTTAAGTTGCTGTTTATAATATTCGAGAAGAAAGTCTGTCTAGCTTTGCCTAGTTCCATATTAAAAGCATGGACGCTGTCTTTGTAGATGTTATAATGGACTACAAGTTTTGTCTTCCGCCACATGCGCTCTGCTTTTCTGCATTGTCTTTTCATATTTTGCCCTGTTGTTGAGTTTCTCCAAGGTGCTTTTTGTCTGCCACTCTTCTTCCTGACTTTCACAGGAGCAATATCATCAATTACACTTTTAACTTTTGAGTTAAAAGAATCAAGGAGTAAATCAACAGAGTCAGCAGATATACTTGATGTTAAAGATATAGCCTTCATAAATAGTACACTAGTGTTCTCATTTAAGCATCTCTTCTTGACAGACACAGATCTAGCTTCAATGGCAGGAGAGATCAATATATCAAAGAAAATACAGAAATGATCAGACAGTGCTACATCCTTAATAACAATCGATGAAATGTTTAGACCCTTACTGATAAGTAAATCTAGAGTGTGTCCATGATTGTGTGTGGGTCCATGTACATGCTGAGTCAGATCAAAAGTTTTTAAAACAGTTATGATTTCTTTTGTCATATTGTTTTCTGCATTATCTATGTGAATGTTAAAGTCTCCAGCAATGGCAAAACAGTCAAACTCTGAGGTAATTGTTGATAACAGTTCTGTAAAGTCCTCAGCAAAGGCTGGAGAGTATTTTGGAGGCCTGTAAATAATGATAAGTAAAATGCGTGGAGCACCTTTTAACACATATAATATTCGAAAGACGGGTAATTCCCAAATGATGTTTGCTTACATTGATAGACATCTTTAAACAGAGCAGCTAAACCCCCACCTCTACCTTCTCTGCAGACACTCAAATAAGTAAAGTTAGGAGGGGATGTTTCATTAAGGACTGTTGCACTACAGCTGTCTTCTAGCCAAGTTTCATTTAGAAACATAAAATCCAGGTTGTATGTGCTTATTAAGTCATTGACTATAAGTGATTTATTTTTAAGTGAGCGGATGTTTAAAAGTGCTAACTTAACAGTTTTTGTCCCCACAGCAATCTTAGTTTGGCGTGTAATAGGCACCAGATTAGATGGGTTTGCTGAATGGCTTTTGAAGGCCTTAGACTTTCTATGATGTAATCGAACAGCAATAGAGAAAGATACAGGCACACTGGGTTCCCGCTTGTTTTGTAAACATTTGAGAAAGTTACTGTTATCATAGCGGGACCCAACACATATCACTGAGAGCTGGTATCAGTTGTTTTTGGTTCACCTCGAGCAGATGGAGGAGGGTGTGAGCCCTGGCGTTGTGGCAGAGGTCGAAGAGCTCTCACAGGAGGAGGGGAGGGCGAGCTGGGCCCGCAGGTGCTTGAGGGGCCTGACGTTTTTGCTTGATATCTGGGGGCTTGCAGCAAAAGAGTGGGATAGTTTGGTTCCAGCATACACCAGTTCTTCCATTTTCTCTGAGAAACACAGATGTGGAGATGCTGGAGAGAGGGATAACGTGTCTGGTGAGAGGGGCTGTAATATGCTGTCCTGGTTTCCCTGGATGTTTTCCAGAAAGTCGTCCTTGGGTGCTGAATCTTGGAGCAGTTCTAATATGTCACAGTCTGTCTGTGGTGAACTTTGTGGGCAGGGCTCAGATGAGAGTGTCCATGAGCAGAAATTGTTGTGGCTGAGTGGTGTTATCATTGTCCTTGTGTGATTTGTCAACTGCATGTCCATTCAGGTGCTGAAGTGAAGTCCTGTGGTCATTCATACTGTGTCCAGGTGTGTGTGTGCCATTCAGATTGAGTGGATTGGCACACACTGCAGAAGAATGATTGAGGGAGAAGTAGATATTGTCCTTTAGCACTCTTGAACCAAGTTTGTTTGGGTGGTGGCCATCCTGTCGAAACAGTTGCCTCTGACTCCAGAAAAGATTGAAGTTGTCAATGAAGTTAACTCCCTTTATATTGCAGGTTTTTGCAGCCATGTATTAAGCCCAAGCAACCGTGAAAACCTGTTTGTTCCTCTTGCTGGAAGTGGTCCACTGATGAATGTTTGAACTTTCAGTCTTTTAAGTGTTTCAAAAAGTTCATTGAAATCCTTCTTAAGGAATTCTGATTGCTCTTTATGAATATCATTCTTCCCCACATGAATGATGAGTCGATTTGCAGTCTTATGTTTCATCAGAATGTTCTGAAGTTCCCTGTTTACATCCGAGGTTGTTGCTTGTGGAAGGCAGCATGTAGTAGTATCCCTGCTGGTAATGTTTCTGATTATGGAGTCACCCACTATCAGAGTCCTGGGCCCAGCCAAGATGCTTCAATAGCGGCCTTCAGCTCTTCTGCATTGTTTGGTCTCATGTCTCTCATCTTTCTCTTGGCAATGCCAGGAGAGAGGTCAGGCGAGTTTTCTGGCCAATCAAGCACAGTAATACCATGGTCATTGAACCAGGTTTTGGTACTTTTGGCAGTGTGGGCAGGTGCCAAGTCCTGCTGGAAAATGAAGTCAGCATCTCCATAAAGCTTGTCTGCTGAAGGAAGCATTGAAGTGCTCTAAAATGTCCCGGTAGACGGCTGCGTTGACTCTGGACTTAATAAAGCACAGTGGACCAACACCAGCCGATGACATGGCTCCCCAAACCAACACAGACTGTGGAAACTTCACACTGGACTTCAAGCATCTTGGATTGTGTGCCTCTCCATTCTTCCTCCAGACTCTGGGACCTTGGTTTCCAAATGAGATGCAAAATTTGCTCTCATCAGAAAAGAGGACTTTGGACCACTGAGCAACAGACCAGTTCTTTTTTCTTTAGCCCAGGTAAGACGTTTGACATTTGAAGCCCATGTCCAGGACCCGTCTGTGTGTGGTGGCTCTTGATGCAGTAACTCCAGCCTCAGTCCACTCCTTGTGAAGCTCCCCACACATTTGAATGGCCGTTTCCTGACAATCCTCTCCAGGCTACGGTCATCCCTGCTGCTTGTGCACCTTTTTCTTCCACACTTTTCCCTTCCACTTAACTTTCTATTAATGTGCTTTGATACAGCACTTTAAGAACATCCAACTTCTTTTGCAATTACCTTTTGAGGCTTTCCCTCCTTGTTGAGGGTGTCAATGATGGTTTTCTGCACAACTGTCAGGTCAGCAGTCTTCCCCATGATTGTGAATTCAACTGAACCAGACTGAGAGACCATTTAAAGGCTCAGGAACCCTTTGCAGGTGTTTTGGATTAATTAGCTGATTAGAGTGTGACACTTTGAGCCTACAATACTGAACCTTTTCACAATATTCTAATTTTCTGAGATTCTGAATTTGGAGTTTTCATCAGCTGTAATCCATAATCATCAAAATGATAACAAATAAAGACTTGAAATACCTTACTTTGCTTGTAATGAGTCTATATAATATATTAGTTTCACCTTTTAAGTTGAATTACTGAAATTAATGAACTTTTGCACGATATTCTAATTTTTCGAGTTTCACCTGTATATGCTGTGACAGTCAAACAAACAACATTTTCTATTCAGTAAGTCTGCAGATGATTCAAGCAGTTCATAGCTAAACGTTTGGGTTCAGTTCGGTGTAGATTAATTAGCATTTGTCTGTAAATGTGATACCCCTCTTAATATAAATTAGATTTCACAAATATCAAGTTTGCAACAGTCCTCATTATCTCACTATTTTATAATCATCTCTATGTACTAACTAACTAGAGGTAGGGGATAGAAGTCAAATGAATAACTGCAATATTCTTGAATTTTGTATTCAATAATGATGCTGTATATATCATGTTACATACATTTATGAAAAGTAATAAGAAAAATCTATATACAATTTGTATTTTTTTTTTTGTAAAATTCATGTCCAAAGTAATGGCCTTTTCAAATTAGCACATGCATTCCATACCATGCGGCTTTTGCATAACCACAATATAGACTTCTACCTTACCGGTAGAAATTTGAACCGGTTTATCTCTAATAAATCACTTGCACATGTGACTATATTTCACTCCATGGGACTAAAACAACCACTAGCTAGCCACTGGCTAGCAACCTTAAGAGTAAAGCAGGTGAAGAAGAATTAAGCACCGCAATCCTTTTGCTGAATAAAAAGCTGATGATTGGCTAAAAGACCAGTGTAATGCACTTAGAAGGTATAATTATTGCAAAACTTGAGTGCTTGTGGCTGACAGAAGTGGAACCCGATATGGTCTTTTGCTGTTGTAACCCATCCACCTCAAGGTTCGAGATGTTGTGCATTCGGAGATGCTATTCTGCTCATTACAATTGTACACAGATGGGTTATCCGAGTTACCGTAGCCTTACTGTCAACTCGAACCAATCAGGCCATTCTCCGTTGACCTCTCTCTTCAACAAGGCGTTTCCTTAAACAGAACTGCCACTCACTGGATGTTTTTTGTACCATTCTAAGTAAACACTAGAGACTATCGTGCATGAAAATTCCAGGAGATCAGCAGTTACAGAAATACTCAAACCAGCCCGTATGGCACAAACATTTTTAATCATGCCATGGTCTAAATCAATTAGATAATTGTTTTCCCCACTCTGATGGTTGATGTGAACAATAACTAAAGCTCCTGACACGTATCTGCGTGATTTTATGCATTGCACTGTTGCCACACGTTTGGCTGATTACATAAATCACATGCATATGTAGGTGTACAGGCGTACTTAATAAAGTGGTTGAGGAGTGTAAATGAATACTTTATATTTATATATGAAGATGTTCCCTTCTCGATTTGCTTAATATCTTTTTTTAGTTCTCAGTTGCATTATGTATTCATGTCATCAAACCTCTGGTGAGTAAAAACAAAAATGAACTAGCCAATGGCATTTCTTTATCCAACATGTCCATAGATGGTCCGTAGATGGTTGTAATAACCCAACGTTTTTTTATTTTTGTATAGAGTCACAGCTGTTATGCAGCAGAAACGCTGTCAGTGTGAAAGCACAACACAAGCCTTGTGTTGCCTCCTTATGTCTATGGTGTGAAACAAGCCTTTCTCAAAAACAGCTTATTGTGAAGCCTTCAATCCATAAGCCCACACTCCAAGTCTCTCTGGCATACAGTGAGAGAGTTCCTGCCATTGCTTGTGTAAGTGTGGCATGTGGATATTAGTGATGCATAGAGTTAGAGTAAGAATAGAGGAGAAACAGAGCCACTTGTAGAGTACAAGTGTGTGGGAGGACATTCTGAAGTGGTGATGACCCAGAGGTGAGGATCATTCAAACAATACAACTTCCCATCAGTCATCCAAGTGACTCACACATGAAAAAAAGCCATCAGGATGAGAAACTGACAGGACAGGGTTTTTTTGAGAAACTTTTAACTTCCTGTGTGTGCGACTCAACATGTAATCACAGAGGGGAAAAAGAGAGAACTCCAATATGGAAACAGTCATAATGAGTGCAGGAAAGTTTCTGACTGCTATTCAGCAAAGTACTTTTTTGTTTGGCATACTTCAACCTGCATTACTTACATACATGCATGACAGAGAACGTAAATCATAATTTACTTGTCAGAAAACATGTATGCAGCGTAACTCAAATTCCCTGAATGGCTTAATCTTTACATGTTCCTCTATGTGTATTAGTCTTGATCATCAGATTAGCATTGTGAGTTTGTTAATAGCTAGATAACTAATTCAAACCACCCAGGATCATAAGAACAAAAGCTTGAAAGAGAACTGAAATAGCATTTATTTGCATGCAATGAAAAGAATATATGGGTGTTTTTATATTTACATTTACATTTATGCATTTGGCAGACGCTTTTATCCAAAGCGACTTACAGTGCACCTATTACAGGGACAGTCCCCCCGGAGCAACCTGGCGTTAAGTGCCTTGCTCAAGGGCCCAACAGTGGCATCTTGGTGGTGCTGGGGCTTGAACCCCTGACCTTCTGGTCAGTAACCCTGAGCCTCAACCACTGAGCCACCACTTTGAAGTTAAACTACTATGCTATAACATTTGAAAATATGCACTTTTCAGCAAGTGCCTAAAATTTTGCACAGTACTGTACGCGTTTGTATACATTTACGCCTGTGTGTTTGTGTGTGCACTTACTGTGATTTTGGTTGCATTATTGAGTGCACTGACCCATTCCACTAGATCCTGCTGATCATTTGCCTGCAGAAAGTACTTCCTCATTCCTGCATTGATGACTGCAGACATAGAAAAAGACACAGCTTAACCCCACTTACCATCATGCAAATATCCACAACCACCATCTATAGAAGAATCACATCTGTAATATTTGCTCACAGAGTATCTCTGTGAAATCTCAGTGTATCAAAACAAAAGGATTAGTGTTTTTAAAAAGGACCATAAAAGCAACAAGACAGAGACATCATGTATTTGAGAAGACTTTACAGATTACCACAGTGTCAGCGCATCAAGTCAATCAGATACAAATCAATTTCAGGGTGAAAAGCTACTGGAAAATGGAGCTGGACACTGTTAATTCAGTGGCTGTTTTAACCACACAAGGACACACAATTAGAAAATGGCAAGATTGTGACTCTTGGTACATGGCAAAACATTTAGCACATAAAGGAACATCAGTGGCTTTTATTGTGCTGCACTGAATTCTAGCGTCTAGCTGGGATGAAGAGATGAATGCTAAAAAATGCTAGAATTCACTGCAGCACAATAAAAGCCACTGATGTTCCTTTATGTGCTAAATGTTTTGCCATGTACCAAGAGTCACAATCTTGCCATTATCTAATTGTGTGTCCTTGTGTGGTTAAAACCCTCTACCAGCCTCCACAATTTGACACTAAAGTGCTTTCTTCACTGAAAAGCAAATGGCAAATTAATAAAGAAAAGGAATTGCCAAATTGTAATTTAGAAGGTGCATTTAATAATTACTTATTAAATGTGCTATTTTATGGTTACATTTAATTGCATTTTAAACATTAAGTACATGATTTATTAATGCACAGTTTTATTATTAAATACAAAAACATTAAATATATACATTTTTAAACATTCATTAAATAAACACATTTATATGTATCCATTTACTTGTCCATTAATAAATTGATTAATATATCCACGTTTTTACTTTTAAAATGAATAGATTGATCACTTATTCCTTCATTTAATAGGCACTCCACGGCTTCCATGTGTGATTGTACTGAGGAACCCCGCTTTCAGAGTTTGCACTTATTTCGATTTCCTGCATCGCCTTTGTTGAAATGCTTGATATGGTGTGAATGCAAAAATAGTTTAATATAAATATCGATACATGGATCTAAAGTATCTATACAGGTTCCCAATATTTCAATGCAATATTTTCCAGGACATTTTGAACCCTATTTTAAAGAGCGCAACATCTTAAATCGCAGCCCTATGCGATACATCATATGCGCAAAGTCAGTGAGCATGGCCATGACGTTTTGGTATTTTCGTGCAACCCCGGAAGGCTGTGATTTAATAATGATACGATAATTATACGAAAATATACAAATAATTATATAGTCTGTATGTGCTGCGTGTTTCAGAGCGCTCTGCCATACTAAAGACACACAGAGCACATGTGATGATCATGATGCAATGCTTTTGTATGAGAAACCATCTTAACACATTCATTTTCAAGCACGCAGCATGTGCATATTATTTATTTATTTCATTAAATTGCAGCATTGTATACTAATAATAATAATAATAATAATAATAATAATAATAATAAATATAATAATCAAACTAGGACATAATGTGGTTTTTATTTAAATAACTGCATAAAAAAATAAAAAAAAAGGTTAGCCCCAAATATTCTGCGTTTTATAGCCAATTCCATTTTTATTGAGGCTGGCTATTGTTACGGATTTCCCGATTCAATTCGATTCCGATTCACAAGCTCTCAATTTGATTCCTATTTCGATTTGAATCAATTCAATATTGATTCATATGGGTTTATTTAAGTTACAATGTCCCTTTTGCTTACATGTAAAATACATTCTCTCCCAGCTAATGCTGTTAATAATATAGGGGACCTTGTAATTATGAAAATATAAATTTTACTAATTATATTTTATTACTTTTTCATTTGTCACATTTTGGCTTTTTAAAAATGAGCAAATAAATGTATTCAATAAATAAGATATTAAATTTCATATATTATTTTTGTTACATATTCTATTGTTAAATTGTATAATTTGGACTATTTACAAGTATTTACACAGATTTGTTGAACACGTGCTAAAACCGGTAGGCCTACAGTCTTTTTAATAAAAAAAATGGTAGTTCTGTAAACCGTGCCTTTAATTAAGTTCATGTTAACTACAGAGGAGTCGAATAGCTTTACCTCACCTGTGCGATTTAGATGTTTTTTTATTTTGTATTAAAAGAGACAGAATTCAAATGGCAAATGGGCTGCGTGGATCTCATCCTTGAACACAAATTACACAGAACAACTTTTACTCTCAAGATGCTGTGAAAGGATCTTGCTGCTGAACACTTCATGACTAAACTACACAATTACTGTTAAGTGAAATGTAAACATTTAACAACCAGTTGCCAAATATATTCACTTTAGTTGCAAAGCATGAAATTTGGTTGCAAATGTGAGTGATTTCCTCATTGTAGCAGAGGGTTGTGCAGTGAGTGAAAGATCAGTCTTGGGATTTAAGAATCGATATAGAGATTCAAATGAAGATTGTGGTTAATCGGAAAAACAAGATTTTTACAAACCCCAAATTTTTATGACTGGATTTCATGATACCATGCATTATTTCTGCATACGTGTGGTAACGGTGGTATCTCTGATCATTAAATTAATAAAAATTAATTTGCATCCCGAGGTGTGAAGGCCACGCCATGTTGTTTCACAATGCGCGGCAGGCGGCTGTGACAAAACGTTACACATTTTTTGTATTTGACACTTTTCATTAGTCCTGATTTTTACCATGTTCTTGTACATGTAAAAAAAAAAATGGTTAGCGACACAGTCACTACAGTTTTATTATACTAAATATTTTCCAGAACAAATAGAATTTATTTTATTTTCGTGACTATTCCATGACTGAAAAACGACATGGCAATATTACAGGTTTTCCAGGATGCGTGGGGACCATGATACAATACTGTGAGAAAAAGTGTTGCAACATATTATTATTTGACAGCATCAACACAGCCCTATGTGACATAAAAATGCAACAGAGCGGACAAAAACAGTCTGGTCAGCAAAATAACAATCAAACCCTAATTTCAGACCCCAAAAGATGAAGAGATTAAAACCAACCACAGCAAAGCCACTGTAGGTAGTCATTTGTTTGATGCTTATATTAAGGTACAATACCCCAAGAGAAAGATGTGGTTAGTAGCCCTGCTCTAAAGGCACAATGGTGACAGCTGGATCACCACATATGACATTCAAAAGTTCAACTTTATTATTTCCAGCCCAGATCTGGAAGGGCCACTTGTATCAGGATCATTATGAGCAAAACACATGAGCAAAAATCAAAGCCACGGACCTGCCATGTCTGTTTATATTTCTGTCTGGATTAAAGCATCGGCTACGGTAAATTAACTAAATCAAAGATGAAGAAAACTGGTGCCTATTTTAGAGGAACTTAACTTATACACATGATTTCAGGAGTACTTTAGAATTGACAGAAGCATCCTGTAAAGAACAAGATTTTAGAAGCACACATGCACACAACTAGAACACACATCTACCAAGTGACCAGACCACCGTTTCCTGTAGGGATGTCTCGATACCACTTTTTCCACTTCCGATCCGATTCCGATATCGGAAATCTCAGTATTGGCCGATACCGATCCGATACAGTGTTGTTTTTTTTACATAATCAGTTTATAATATCTTTACAGTATTGTGTGGAAATAATTGGGTGTACTCTTTAATAGGCTATGTAAAGAAAAACAAACTGTTAACTACACATTATTTCAATATAAATGTATAGCTTAAGAAACACTTTATTATTAACTAGCATACTGGCACTCCCTGAGTTCTGATTACGCGCACCTGCATATCATTAGTGGCTAATCAATGACTGCATAAATAAATACCCCGCTTTCGCACGCGCTCTCACACACACACTCTCTCACACACTCTCACACACTCTCTCTCTCTCTCTCACACACACACACACACACACACACACACACACACACACACACACACACACACACACACACACACACACACACACACACACACACACACACACACACACACACACACACACACACACACACACACACACACACACACACACACACACACACTCTCACTCTCACTCTGTGCCTATTCTCATCGATAGTATTTCTGAGACTCCAGAACTTTCTACTATGTCAATCATGTGTCTTCATTATTGCCTGCATGTATCATAAAATTGTTTTGAGTTATCTCTTTCATCATATCTATACACTGTCTGGATATTACTTACCTGCTGTTTGCCACTCTGCTTAACTGAATTTACTCACAATATTTACATCACTGTTTCAATCGTCTGCTCAATAAACCCTGCAGAGTTCATATCTCTGCCTCTCCGTGAGTCTCCCGTGACAGCTTTAACTTTTAAACCCTCACCCTTTTTATTCACAGTTTAATTCGCTTCTTAATTAAATTCTGGTTAAATGCACCTCCAGTGCCTTTCTAAGTCCATATTATAAGTGAACCGAACTGCTGAGCATCTACATCTGAGATGTTCGTTTGTAGCGCACAAATATTGTGCACGGGTGAAGGCTATAAATAGCCGTGCGCGTGTGTGTAAAAGCACCATTCACTACACGCTGAAGCTGCGCGTGCAAGAACATATATGTTTACTTATTAAACACAGCCTATTGCAATTCACAGAGCTATCACGTGGCTTCAAGTGGCTTTGAATAAAATGCACTAGTCATATGAACCGCTTTAATGGTGTTTTAACAGTTCTTTTATGTCATTTTTTAAGCTTGACAGTAACGAACATGACTAACACAGAGTATCGGATTTGGGTCGGGCTCGTCGGACCGATACCCGATCCGTCTAAAAACGTCAGTATCGATGCGATGCCGATCTAGGTATCGGATCGGGACATCCCTAGTTTCCTGTTTCCACTTATGCTCTGCAGACAACTACCATGTGCAGTGACTGCATGTATACCATGTGAGAATAAGTATGCACTCAAATTATCCAAGTGAGAACAGAATCGTAAAAAGGCCTTCTTTTTGATGGAGCACCACTTAAACAACCGATTATTACAAGCCCTTCGCAGAAGCACAGAAGCAATGTTTAGAGTAAAAACAAGTTTTAAACCAAAGTTCAATATATTTATTCAGTGCTTAGTCAGGATTCAAGCCACATCCACTTCAGGCACTAATCAACATCTGCTTGAGGTCTGTTCACACCAAATAAGAAGCAACAAAACAAAAATTTTCACAGCAAAATTATTCACCAAGTCAGATGCCATTTTTCCCCCAATCATCAGGGATAATTCAAGCATTCAAACAAGTTAAGAAAATGTTGAACCAGCCTCTAAATGAAAATATTTTGGAATTGGTGTCAAGGACTTCATAGAAATGCATAATTTAGTTTTAAAACATTTGGCTTCTATGCAATATTCAAAATGAACTGAATCTAAAGCATTATCAGACACTAATGGTGTAAATTACACCAACTTAAAATACAAGTATGAATTTGATAACAACTTTGCACCAGAGTGAGTGCGAAGTGAAAATTCACTCAAGTGTTTGCAGGTGAGAAAATCTTACCGAAGCAGTATTCAGCCTTTGGCCTCTGTTTGGTGGCATCACTAACCTATGAAAGGAGAGGGAAAAGAGTGCAGTGTCAGCTGTAACATGGATAACTGTACCACAGCCGATAGAAATAAAAATTTAAAAACTACTGTGGTGATCCCACAATACAATATTTGTATCAGATAATTATAGCGTGATACTGAATGGTACCTTATTCATTTAACATATTATTTACATGGTACTCCATGACCCCTTTTATACCTGGTATTTAGGGATGCACCGATATGGAAATTACGTTCATTTAGAGTATTTGAGGGTTGATAACCAAAATATTTGACGATAAATTTATATCTGGATATAAATCTACATTTTGTGTGTCTGATTATAAAAACAAAAGGCCCATCTTATAAAGCCACATCTGGAGGACTTCTAATGAAATCAGTCATATAAAGTGGATTATTGTTTTATTTTAAAACAACTTAAATGGCAGAAAACAAGGAACCTTCAAGAAACCTCTAAAGCTTTAAAATCAGTTACCACATGAAGCCTACTTGCATAAAGACATTTTACAATCCTATGTCCAACTTCTTATTTAAAAATGAATAATGACTCTTAATTGGATGAGTGAGCCATGTTTATAAATACAGCGCATTGCACTTGATTCAAACACGCCCACATGGCGAATAGTATGTGTCTGAAAAAGCCATAACTTATCGGCTTTAATATTGGTCACATTTTCTTATCGGACCGATACCGATATGACTGCCGATAGTGTGCATCCCTACTGGTATTAAGATGCATTTCAGCTGATTTGTTCACAAGACGTTAAAGCTAAATACAGGTGTAAACTGGGACTAAAACTAAGAGTTAAAACTATGCAGGTTATGTGAGGCTTTAAAGGAAATAACCATCCAATTGAAAAATTTTAAAAAGCTATTACAGAAACAATCACAAGAACGTCACAGAAATTCTTCAGTGTGCATGATGTCAACATGTAGAGAAAACAGCTCGAAATGTCACACTTGAGCTTAGATTCATTTCAAGTGTATCTGAGAGAAACAATATGGCAGTTTTCTTGTGCTTTTACACACTGACGTGATGATTGTTGTATGTCATCATAAAATCAGACACCCTAAAAATCTGACTACAGGTGGTTACAGGAGATGCATTTGAGTGACCAAGTGTAAACGGCAATGTGCCACTGCAATTTAACAGCCTATAAATTTCTCAACATGTGATGATGCAGAAATGGCAGAATGTGTGAAAAACTGTTTTGTGCGTCTTACCTTGGATATATAGGTGAGACTGAGGGAACTCACGTGTTTGGCACCTGCAGGAAGGTTCTAGAAAGCCAACAACAAATATTACTCCCTCAAACAGCAACCAAAACACTTCACTTCATTACCAAGTTCTGCTTTCAAACTTCAAGTTGAGCAATTTATGTAAGAGCACTTTTAACAACATAATATCCCATTAACCTGTGGGTTGTCCATGTACCAGACCAGACTTCCCTGCTGCGTGTCCAGGATAAAATAGCGCCGTAGGAACTTGCCACTGTTCTCCACATCCTCGATGTCCAGGAAGCCGCAGATGCGGTTCTGCCGGTCCACGTAAGGCATGTCCCCCTCTCTTCACACTACACATTCCTCCTGCCTCTCATACCAAAAACTGCTGTAGAGACATGAGCAGCATGGGTTGGGATAGGGTAGAGATCAAGAGAGAGAGAGAAAGAGCGAGAGAGGGTGGGGGGGGGGTTATATAAAGCTGAAGCACTTGAGATGCAGTTAGTTAAAAACCTCCCCTCTTTCCTTGACCCCACTCCCTTCCTTTCAATCTCATGCTCTCTCAACTGAAAAATATGTTCTTTCTCTGGTGTCTGTCAAAACCATTTCCAGCTATCTACACAGGATTTAAATAACAGCATTGCTCTGCATAAGTAACTACCAGGATCTTATTTCAAATTAAGTGGAAAGAAAAAACAAGAAATGTGCTTTTTAAAATTGATGGCAATAGGGCTGATCGATTATGGCAAAAATCATAATCGGGATTATTTTGGTCAAAATTGAGAACACAATTATTTAATACGATTAATCATTGACTTTGGAAACATCATGCATTTACTGAACTTTATTTATTGAACTTTGTCTTTTTAACAGTGGATTTCCTTAAAATGTAAACTGCACTGGGTAGGCAAGGAGACTATTGTTATATGATAATTATTTATGTCACTTATGTCAGTCAAATAAAGGAAAGCCTCCATCACCATCATTTACAGCAGGGCACCTCTCACTTCTATGCAATGAGATACAATTTTTCATCATGTTATTGCAGCAAGATCTACCATGTACAATAAAGACTAATGTATTATCACAATATAGGGCTGCAACTAACGATTATTTTGATGATCGTGTAATCTAGCGATTATTCTGCGATTATTGCAACAATTAATCATTAACTCTTAAACGATTATTCAGCTTGTGCCCCGACTTAAAAGGTTGTATTAAACGTGCTTACTAACAATAAAGAGGACACAATCATACATTTAAAAATACCTCTAAATGACATTCAATGAAATAAAGGGAAAAATACTTTAAGTTCAATTCAGTAAATAAAATCACTGCCAGAAAATCCTATTGTTACAAGTGTTTTTGTCTTGTTTTCCATTTAAAATTCTCAAAAAATCCTTCAAACAAGATATATTTAATTGAGAAGCAACATATAAGATATTTAGACTTGCTTTAAGAGAATGTATCTTAAATATACAGAAGGTGTATTTTTTCACTTGGTTAAACCTTTGAGAGTGCAGTAAAGACTAAATATACTTCTATTCTATATCTTTTTTAAAGGATGTTTTAAAATATTTTATTTTAAATATTATATTCAACATTATCAGATAACAATTTTTTCTTCTGCCTTATAGCTGCTAAAGAAAATGTACATTACTTTAAATGAGTTTAAAGCAAATAACAAGCCAAAACAAATAATAAACATATATTAGTGCAGTGTATAATGTGGCGAAGACTACTCCCTTTCACCTTACTGTTCACTTCAAGCCATCTTTATCTCATAAAAAAAAAAAAACACTCTCTTATTAATAAAAAAAAAAGTTGACAGTTTTTGAAGTTTCAATCTTTCCCCCTTAGATCAGGACATTGGCGCAACTCCTAGAAGAGGCGCTGACTGCACAGAGAAATGCCAGTTTCTGAGTTTGTAGTTAATTACATGACCTGCTTCCGTATTATTTGAACTTTAATGAAGATATAACACATTAAATATATCTGCATTTAAGATGTAATGCCGGGGTGTTTCCTTTAAAGAGCTCCGACTCCACTTATTCCACAATGAGAGTGCTTCTGAATTCACTTATTTTGTATTTTTGTATAATTCCCTTGTACTTTGCAATCTACATAAACTGAAGCTGTTTGGAAAGTTTAGAGTGCATCTGGACTGTGAGCGGTGTAATTCTTCCTCTCCTCAGTCAGGTGAGAACTGCAGTGCAGTGACTCTCGCATATCATCATTACAGTTTAATGTGATCTCATGTTACGCTAAATGAGATCAAACGACTATTCAGCAATGAACATTTTTGTCGTCAATTTTTTTTTATTGTCGACGTTGTCAATAACGTCAACTAACCGTTTCAGCAACCTATCACAATACTAAAACTTCAATAGTGAAATTTGACGAATCTCAATACCAGCTTCAAACTACAACACATAATAACACCAACTTAATATGGGAGAATGGTTTCAAATTCTGAAGTAATTATTCAAGACTATTAAACAGTCAGTAAAAAAAAAAAAAAAAAATGAATAGAAACAGATAAAAATAATAGAAAAAAATAAATACAAAAATTAAGTATATTCTGTGCTTTTTTAACAGCTTTAAAAGTTTTTTTTTACATCAGTATCAAGGATTCAAGTAAACATACAGAATGAAATGCAACATGAAACTACTACTGGTCTTCACTGTATGACTGTAATACTTTAATAGTTTTTAAGGCTACTAAAGTTACGCAGTGAGTGGTTTCCTTGTTCTGGTTTTTTGATTATTATATGTCTATTATCTTACATTTATACTTACAAGTCCGACATTTTAATACAAATCCGAATTTTTCTCAGCAGGTTACGTTCACTTTAAACATCACTCTCTGTGTTTTCATGAATACCTCACCAAGACGGGCATTTTGGCATAATTATGAAATGTATTTGACCGTTCAGCTTTTTCGGAACACACCCACATGTTCAGCACACACACATACGTTGCCTGTCAATCAAACAGTGAATTATAAAATGACATGCTCTGGATTATTTTCAACAGCAGAATAAGAATAAATAACTTTCTAATAAGTGGCACAGGCTTTCACAAATACAGCTGGTTATTTTTTCGTTATTGACGTTTTAATCAGTCTGCTTGTCCGGTCGGAGAAGTAAAATTCTCTTTCACTTGCCCCTTCAAAAATCCATTTGTCCCGGACAAGCGTTAATGTCCCAGCCCTGATTAAATATTCTCTTCAACATTCTCCAATAACAATTTTAGCTTTATAACAAAAGTATAGCTCCTAAAGTAAATGTAAAGATTTTTAGATATTATTTTGGAAAACAAGCCAAAAAAGACTAATCAAAAACGTATTTTGTTTCAGTGTATAATGGGCTAAAAGTTCACTCTCTCACCTTTATGTTCACTTCGATCCATCTTTAACTTTTTCTTCTTAATAGAGATTGAATCGCCAATTTACTTCTTGATAAGATACACAGTGAACGTGACACATATATTACGATTCACTACATCGTGAGCCATCACGTTATAATCTAGCAGCAGCAAACGCACGTGAGTGATGAGCGACCCCAAACCAGAGTGTGCATCAGCCGGGAGAAGATTCAGTCTCTTCTGCGGTCATTCACGCAACTCAGATGTGGCGCTGACCGCATAGAGACGTTTATTTTCATAACCCGCTCCCTAAATATTTGAACTTTGAAAGATGCTTTAAAGTAGGGCTGCCCAATTAATCGTAATAAAATCGAAACCGCGATATGACCTTGTGTGATTATTAAACTGAAAAGGGCTGCGATTTAATTAAATAAATTAATAGTCTGCTCCCTTCAAAGATTATTTTCGCTGCTCTGTCCAGTCTATATTAAGTTAGAGCATTGTTACAGTGTTTTCAGAGCGGTTCTGTGCTCCACAACTCCCTCTCATGCTTAGAGTAACAGAAGTGTTCTCAGTTCGGTTCCATTTGCTTACGTGCGCTAAACGCTTTATTTAAACTAAACTGGCGCGTCCTGCATGAAGTGTTTTTTATTATTATCTGCGGTAGCAGCATCTCCGTCTCCGCAAGGTAAAGATATCATAATAATAATGCATAATACAAGATGGGGTACAATTCAAACATCTTTATTAAATGATTACTGAGCAAACAGCATTAAAAGTAACAGCTGTAGAGTAGGGTGACCATACGTCCTCTTTTTCCAGGACATGTCTTCTTTTTCATACCTTCTAAATTTGCGAAAATGTCCTGGATTCGACTGTAGTTGCATTATGATGTGCATCTGGTCTAATACTTTATTGTGAGTGTGCGCATGTTTGCATTGCTTTAACCCATCTTTGTAAGTCCTGCCATCTCGCACACTAATTGGTCGATTATAAGAGGCTTGCAGCAACTATTGGCCAAATTCCTGCCTGTCAATCTCTCCACGAAGCGCTGTTGTGTTCGGCATTAAACAGTTGCTTAAAGGAAAGTGCAAATTTACAGAAGATTTGCACAAAAACATTCCCATGCTTTCGTCCAGGTCAAGATCCGTAGTAAGCAGAATGTATGACATGTAAAGATGGCACTTATGTGTCAGTTGCTAATAAAGGTGCAAGTGATTTAGAAGCACACATAAAGGGTCAGCAAAAGGTGAAAGTTCATCAGGTAAATTAGCACTACTTTTTCTGACCAGGCAAATTTGTTATCACATTGCTTCATTTTCCATGGCCATTCAAAATAATAGTAATAGTAAATGAAGGTACACTAATGGCATCAAATATTTTATTTTAGTACTATTCAAAAGAATGTTGGAAATGTGTATTTATATACGTTACATGTTATGTTATGCTAATAGAGTGTAGTTTTCACTGTATTCAATTTGCATTCATTGTAACACTGTTTTGAACCCTTTACCCCCGCCAGGTACAGGTACACGGTGGATGGTAACATTTGAATATGAAGAAGACTTTGTTCCACTGTTTATATATTTAATTGTTTGTGGTTGAACTGAATAAAGGTCTCAGTTTGGTTTTTTAAGAGGGTTCAAGTGTGAAAACCCCAGTAGCCTTTTTGCAGTTGAACATGTGGAAAACATTACCATCATAATCGCAGTCGCAATATTTTTTTAAATAATCACAATATGACTTTTTGTCCAAATCGTGCAGCCCTATTTTAAAGATATAATTTTGGGGTGTTTCATTGCAAAACGGAATGCTGCACAACAATAGTTTTATCTAGATTATCTTGTTTTCATAATCTTTAGATGCCGAATTCATAATTGAAAATAAAATTTGATTAAATGCCCAGCCCTAGATGGCAATGTTAACAAATAGCTGGAGTTCTAGGCTTCATTCATCCATGTTTACATGCACAATCCACCTGTATTATTTTCAATGTCAATTACATAATTAGAGATTTGCATTTTATACAAAACAACAATACATTCCTCATGATAAACAGCAGACTGTTCTTTCTTCAATAAGAAAAAAACAATGTCTAGGTATTAAGGTTGATTTGGTGTAGAGTGGCAAACCCTAGAATTCAAAATTTTAAATACTACAGGAATGCAAAATATATCAGAGACTATATCTGTATCGGCCAATATTAGCTTTTATGGTTATTGTTTTATAATTATATGATCAGTTTTTCCTATTTAAACAGTATTAGGGATAGGAATTGAAAGGATATATTTTCCTACTGTAACAATAAAAAATGTAAAGATTAAAAAAGCTGGCTCAAAGTCAATTCAGGAATTAGACTGCACTGATCACCCTGTCTGTTCCATGCTACGGATTCAAAAGGACTGGCTCAGGCATAGTTTGGGAACCACACTACACTGATCACGCTTTGTGTTTCGCTTTCTAGTTTCAAAAGAACCAGATCATAAGAGTCATCCGTTCAAGAATTTAACTACAATTAGAGGTCGTAATGGGTCCACACTAACCCGAGGACCGGGGTTCGGATTAGGGCTGGGACAATGCTGACGCAAAATATGTGCGTCGATTCGTCAGACCCAAAACAAAGATGGCGGCGGCGGAGAGTAGTAGCAACACGAGTGGCTCCTCAGACTATCTTGAAGTGCAAGGCGGCACGCACTCGTTCCTCTAAAGTATGGGAATTCTTTAATTTAAAAGGAAAAAATTCCGTGATATGTCGTCTTTGCAAAATGGAAATGGCCTTCCATTCTAGCATCACGGCAATGCACCAGCACCTGAAGAGGCGCCACCCGGGAGCAGCTGCATGTTGAAATGCTCACATTCCTCCACTCCAATATATGACTGTATTTTGTCTTCACTCACACACACACACACACACACACACACACACACAATTCTTATGGTGAAAGGAAAGTGTCAGAGTGTAAGTTGTTATTTGCATGTGAATGAAGATGCTTTTTTCAGTAAGCTAGGCCTATGTTCAACATAAATGTTGAATTCTGCATGTTTATTTTCATTATTTTTTGTTGGAAAAGCACTTTCTGTATTAGCTTAAAGCCCCCAAGTTTACAATAGTTACTGTATTCTTTCAATAGCTCTAAGAAAGGGTGGCTGGGTGACCTTTTTATTTTTTTATTGAATGCTAGACATCAGAATGCATTATTTTGCTCTTGTACACTTTTACTTGAATTTTATTTTGGAATTTTGAGTTTATGAAAAAGGTGAGTGGCAGAGTGTATTACTAGTATATGTTGTTGTTATTTTTATGTGAATGAAGAATTAAAAGATGCACTTTTTTCAGTAAGCTAGGACTATGTGTTTTCAACATAAATGTTCAATTCTGTTGGTTCAGGAAGGACGCCATGACAGGCTGCTGGCTCCCACTGTCGCTGTTAATGTTTATAATTTTTTTGTTGGAAAAGCACTCTCTGAATTAGCTTAAAGCCCTCAAGTTTACATTGATTACTGTATTCTTTCAATTGCTCTAAACAAGTATTTTGGGTAAACTTTTTATTGAATGCTAGACATCAAGTTGTTGTTATTTTAATCTGAAAAAAGAATTACAAGATGCACTTTTTTCAGTAAGCTAGGCCTATGTGTTTTCAAGGCTTCAAGGTTTTATTGAATGTTACCTCTGACTAAGAATGCATTACTTTGCACTTGTATAGTCTTTTATTTTGGAATTTTAAGAGCAATAAACATATATTGCAATGATCAGGAATTCATGTTTTTTTCATTCAGATATGTAAATCAACATGTATAAATTGCTATTAGTCAATTAATGGGGAGATCATCTAATCGAAATCAAATCGGACTAAATTAATTTTTAGATTAACCGATGCATCGAAAAAATAATCGCTAGATTAATCGTTTAAAAAATAATCGTTTATCCCAGCCCTAGTTCAGATCCACATTTTATACGGTCAGCCTGGTTGGGTCCCATTCTATTTCTATGGGTCCCGGGTCTATTTAACATTATGTGTAATACCAGAGTCGATCCGAGAAGACCCGGCCGTTATTAGAGAGTTCTGATAATGATGGTGCTGTGTGTGTGTTGTAACTTGCAACATTGTAAAATTAGGATGAGAAAGTGCAGGCCGGGAAATAAGGTGAAAAACGGAGCAGAGCCACAATGAGCCAAGCGACGTCAGAGGCAGAGTGGAGTTAAGGCACAGGATAGCAAATTAGCAATGCTAACGTTAGCAGCCGTGGCAGTGAACAAGCAATCATTATTATAGTTCAAAAGGGCAAACAGTCGAATTCATCTTATGCAAGTTACAAAAAACTGAAAAGCTGATTTTAAACAGGTCACATTTGTCATCCGTCAACGTGACAGTGAGTGGACTTTTGAAGCTGAAATAATGATTGGATAAGCTATGCCGTTTCAATCAGCAAGAGAGGAATCACAGATAACCTGATGTATTTCACCAACTTTCTTGGCAAGGAGGATGAATTATATGCATCACGACCAGGCACAGGGGAAAGCTACTAACGTTACATTAGATAAGACCCAAAGTTTTGTTTTCACAACTTGTAAATTAACTTGTTAATAGCAATCAGCTGTGAAATTGGTGTCAATCAGGTCTGTGTCTCCCGGCCGGATCCCAGCTTTCAAATAATAGACGGGTCAAGTTCAGGGCCAGGCAGTACATTTCTGGGTCTCTTTGGGTTTGGGCACAAATTTTTGGATCTGTGAAGACCGATGTTAAAAAATAACAATTTGGCCGATACCGATTTTTTGTGTGTGTTTATGTTGTTATTTAATCCCCTTTTTGTGCCAGTGAAACAAAGAAATATTCATTATAAAAATAAATTAGCTGTTTTTAAGTCTTTCAGCCCTGCATCACACCATCTTTGAATGAGCACAAATTCAATCATACAAAATTTATGAAATAATGTTTAATATACCTTCTTTCACATGACAAAGATTTTTTCTTTTTGTGATAAATTACTTTTTCAAGAGCCTTTTTAGCTTGCTACAAATCTGCCTACTCAATGAGAAGAATTTTTCAGTACATAGCCCAACAAACATTACTTTTGTGAAACATAAATGTAATTACATTTAAATGTAAAAGTGATTATAAAATCAATAAAATATAAAAAAAAGATAAATAATTAATAAATACAAACATAAATAGGACTATCTTTCAGCTCTTGTGTTTTTCATACAGAATACAAAGTTCTTGTGTTTCCATTAAGCACAAACTTACAGTAGGTTGAAACATTGGTCTGAACATAACCCTCTTTACAAAACAAAAAATGACCTATTAAGAAATACCTTCCCATACTTTTGCAAGCGAGCGCCCAGTGGCACCTGCAGCTGTATGGCTGTACGCCATACAAAATTGGATCTTTTCAGCGAATTGGCCAAACGGGCTTGCAGAATGGTCCCAATTGATTCGTGATTCAGTACAATTCGTTCAGAGCGCTCTCACTGAATCATTTGGAGCAGTTTTTCACACAGTAAAACCGCATCTGGATATTTATGGATACAGTGCTGGATACACTGTAAATTTACCTACTGTCAACTGAAACAAATGGCTGTCTGTTTGAGAGGTAACTTTGAGAATCTTCAGCTAGTGCTGTGTCAAGTAAACAAGGGGCTGTTCAAAGTGAACGTGTTTTTGTGTCCGCTCGTGCGGTTTTTCAATTCCATGTGAAACATCTGTATCATGGGAGAAATGCATTTTTAGATGCCGTGTCAAGTAAAATAAAAACTTCTTCAACTGATATAAACGCATCTTGAGACTCCTGTGTTCTGCTCTATTCGTTGTGGTGCGTTTTGCTTTTTTAGCGCAAACACGTGTCTGTCTGAGCGGTTACTGGAAGAAAGGCTTTAGCCAATAGTTACATGAATGCTACTTATACTCCAGAAAATAAATAAATGCTTATCTCAAAGTCACCAGAATTTAACACTTTGGTGTTTTAGTACCACCTGTTGGACCTGTCGTATCTGCAGCTTGGTAGGCAACTGCTGTCCAATTCTACCGCAAATAACCAGCGTTTATAAACAGATAAACATTGGCCACTGCCATCGGTGAATGACATTGTATCTGCTGATGGCAGTAAACAAGGTAAATATCAGTCGATACCGATGATTGGCTGATAAATCTGTGCATCCCTAGTAATAATGGCAATAATAAACATATTTTCAGCTATCAGTTTCAGCCACAAATATCTATATTGCTGCATCTTTAAAGGAATAGTTCGTCCAAAATGAAAATTTTATTTACTCACCCTCATGACATCCCAGATATGCATGACATTCTTTCATCTGCTGAACTCAAAGGAAGATTAGTAGAATAATTTCTCAGCTCTTTTGGCCCATATGCAAGTGAATGGGTGCCAAGAAATTCAGAAATTCACATAAATCAGTATAAAAATAATGCATAAGACTCCAGTGGTTAAATCAATGTCTTCTGGAGTGATAGGATGTGGGCATTTCACATTCTTATTCTTGTGTTTTTGGTGATTCACATTTCTCAAGCATAATACACCCTACTGGGCAAGCAGAAGAAATTGTAGCAAAAAATGACTTCAATATTGATCTGTTTCTCACCTACACCCATCATATCACTTCTGCGGATATAGATTAAAACACTGGAGTCGTATGGATTACTTTTATGATGCCTTTGTGGTTTTTGGAGTGCCAACATTTTGGCATCCATTCACTACGATCCATTGAATTGTATGGGCCTATACAGAGCTGAAATATTCTTCTTAATGCATAATTTGTGTTCTGCAGAAGAAAGTATTTTCTTTAAATCTGGGATGGCATGAAGGTGAGTAAATGATGAGAGAATTTTCATTTTTGGATGAACTATCCCTTTAATGAATACTTGTATTAAAATGAAGCAATAATGCTGCATTTAGATATTAGCCAAAGAAATAAAACCATATAGCTTCGTCCTCAAATGACTATTCAATTTCACTACATAATCTGATTCTTAAACATTTCTTTTTGCAGTTTTCAACCTGTTGTAGCCTATGACTGTTCAAAATATTCTTATAACATGTGCATATAAAGATCCTAATAGCTCGGAGAAACAAAAATCGAGAGTAAAGAAAATAAAACCACTATTCTCTGACTCTATTCTGAGGGCAGAGGCATTAATGGCACAACTCATAAACAGACAAAGACTGTGAACGAAGACAAGGCCTGCTGTGTCATTGCCCTGCATAAGCAACAATGAACATGAGTCACTTGACTAATTAGCATAGAGTGCTGTTTGGCCCCACCCTGGGTTCCAGAGCACAAAATCAGCCTTGTGTTCAGGAATGTTCATAGGTTCTAGAACAGCCCCATTCTTCCAGGTCTGAGAAGTGTATGCAGCCTTCTAACGTCATATGCAAAACATGACATATGCAGCCTACATGCTTGAACAGCAGCACACAGACAATTGGAGCCGTTATCAGCCGATGTGCTGCTTATCACTACCGCTAGAAGTAGTGAAACAGCGAGGAGTGCTCCGATTCTTCATTCTATATTGGGCAGATAGAGTCTACATGACAGGTCTGGTCACGTTCTAGACAGGATTTATTTTAGTGTGTGTATGCTCCTCATGCACTAGACTAGACCAACCACATTAGTACATAACGTAGATACAGCATTACTAACAAAAACTAAATGAAAAAAATTTTGTGAACAAAGAAAAACAAAACTAACATTAACACGTCACTAAAACAGTCTAAAATTAAAGTTACCATTTTGTTTTACATTTTAAATAAATTATGTGTATAACAAATATTGAAACCTTCCCAACTTGCCTTCATTAAACATGAAAGTGCAATTAGATCGCAATAACACAACACAGCCCTGATATATTTAATGCTGTTCATCATATTTATATGAATTTGGCAGCCGAATAATACCAATATCAAAACAAAAATGAAAAGCAAATATACTTAAAAAAAAAACTAAAAAAGGTATCAGTCATAGAGTGATTAAACTAAACTGACAAAAAATAAAATAAGATAGAAATAATAAAACAAAGCTATAAAAACTATAATACCCCTGTCTAGTTAGAGGCCTAACTCTTTATTCCTTTGTCTTAAAGGGATAGATCACCAAAAAATGTAAGTTCCCTTAATATTTACTCACCCTCATGATATCCCAGGTGTGTATGACTTTCTTCACCAGAATATATTTGAATATATATATATAGGCCTATATATCTTAACTTAATAGGTAGCGAATGGAGATTTCTCTTTAGAAGCTCCAAAATTCACAGACAGTCAGCATAAACTTCATCCATACGACTCCAGCGGTTATATTAATGTCTTCCAAAGTGATACAATCGCTTTTGGTGCAAAGATGATAAATATTGAAGTACTTTTTAACTATATTTCAATATGAGGGTAAGAGAGGGTGGAGTCCAAGACTCTCGTGTGACGTATTCGCATCGGTTGAGACATCCTGGATAAGCACACAAATGCACCATTGTGAGTAAAGAAAGAGACAAATACCAAAACCAACCAATCTACTTAATATCATTCTTCCTTCTCACTTGTAAACAGTGCTGCTCTTCCGGCAGTGACTCTTGTGACTCAGTTCTGTCATGTTTCAAATGCCAATGCGATTACATCACACAAGCATTCCACTCCTGACCGGAAACATGATTTAGAGTTAAAAAAGTCCTTAAATATTTATCTTTTTCACACCAAAACAATCGTGTCGCTTTAGAAGACATTCAATTAACAGCTGGTGTCGTATGGATGCTGTTTATGTTGACTGTCAGTGATTTTTGGAGCTTCAAAAGAGAAATCTCTGTTCACTTGCATTTTAAGGACCTACTGAGCAAAGATATATTTCTTCAAATGTCTTCTGGTGATGAAAGAAAGTCATGCACAACTGGGATATTATGAGGGTGAGTAAATATTAAGAGAACTTTCATTTTTGGATGAACTATCTCTTTAAATTGGTTTGCAGGCTCATATCCTTGTTTGAATCCCAGATTAGAAAACAAATCTGCCTTTTCACTAAATCCAACGTCCTAGATATGGCAGATAAAACACCACTTTATCCGCACTGTGTATTATTGTGTGCATGAGCGTGTGTGATTAAGAGTGTGTGAGTGAGTGAGTGAGTGAGTGGTCATCCTCTCTGTGACCTAATTCACTCCTATTACTATAAATCAAAAGCTAGCATGTGTCCTGTGTGGTTTGTGTAGAGACTCCGGTAAGACAGACAAGCACCTCACATATTCATCTTAAGCAGGTAAAGTTGTCAGAGAGGTTGAACCTAGCTCATGCCCTAGAGCTAATTCCCGCAATTGCAAACATGTACATACACACACGTACACACTCAAAAACATCACTCCTGTGTGTGTACAATGTGCATATTGCATTTGTACAGAAAACATACTCCAAAGACATGCACAACAGATATAATAGAATAGAAAGTAAAACCAGAGGTCAGGTTCCTCAAGTCTTATTTTGTTCACCACTAAATAACATTTAGTTTTTTCCTTGCTTCAGTCACTTCAGCTTGCTCACAGGGGGCTTTCAGAAAACAAGGGGTAATTTTCAATAAAGCTGCATTGAAACTATGTGTATTGTGGAAAATGCTATACAAATATAAATTAAGTGTAGACAAACTTATTTTCTCAAGAAAAACATGAAAACTGTGAGTTCATATGAGTTAAGTTACTTTATTACTGTATATAGCTCTGCTTTTTGCTGCCAATGTCAGAGACTGCTGTGCATTTATGATTTAAAAGACATTTTTGTTGAATCCTCAAATAAATTTGAGTGAAACATTTGTGGGTGCTCATATCATATCATCTGCTTGTAATAAGGGCAAGTCAAAAGCAGAATGCTGATGACAACACAATTCAAAACCAAAACCCTAAGTCAGCGCAACATCAGAGATCGGTTACCACCACAGTGGTCGTTTTACTTTTATGGTTGACTCCACTTTGTTAAAGTCCTAAGAGACTGCCAACATAGGATATATCAGTATACTTGGCATTGGTGTGCAATCTGACTAATGTACTTGATGTTATAACAGATGCTTCAGTGTATGTGACTTTCGGTACACTTTTTACAGCAGTACTTACCAATGGTGGTAGTTTATATACCTCCCTTAAAGGTGCACTCAGTAAGTTTTTGTTCATGTCGTCTTGGACTTACACTGACACCTAGGGGCATGGATGCAGCATCATTCCAAATGCACTGGTTTTCAGTTCAGATGCCACTGTATAAAATCACTATGCAAAGTCAGCTATTATTAAATTTAGCTCACGAGTGAAAGTGTCCAAAAGCAGGATGCTTACTGAGATTAAGCCAGCAGTATTTGGTAGGTCATGTGATCCTAACATGGCAGCCCCCATGAGTAGACCCTCTCCATGTAAAATAAAACAGCTTTTATTAGGTTACTAATATGACTGGACTCAAAATCTGAGTCATTATGAGTATACATATGTTTCACAACTGCAATTCAATTATTTAGGAGTGAAATCTTTTAAATTAGGAAAATATTACTGAGTGCACCTTTAAGAGGAATTAATTGAACTTGCAACCATTCAGTTATAAACCCACTATTTAACCATTAGGCTAGACTACACCTTGTCTATCCATATGTTCTGATCTATAACTCTAACATTAACTAAAGTAAAAGCAAGAGAGATCTTCGCTTACACACGGTTTTAATTAAACAGCCCTTAATGTAAATTTAGGCTTCATTTTTAAATGTTAAAACTACACCTGAATCTACAACTACAGCACAGTATGGACTGATCATGAACCACAAAAGCAGACGAGGTAAGTCACATTAACAATAGTCGACAATAAATCAATACATATGAGATACATTTTTTTTTTTTTAAAGAAGATTAGTTTGTAATCTGATTGTAGTAATATCACAGCTACAAACGAAAAACGATCTACAAGACATAACTCCACACGATTAAATATCACAAGTAATATTTTGATAATATGTTTTTAGACTGTTATACTTAACATTGTTAATGTATGTCATGGATGAAACGTCTAAAACAAATGTCTGTCAGCAAGCAACACCGCTGAAAAGCCCAACCTCGCCCTGTCTCCGTATGATCCTACATCGGTTTTTAGCATTTAACTTGACTCTATGTCCATATACGAAATCAGTTAGAGACCAGTGAGCCAGAAAAGATACTTTTGTACGTCTACTCACTCGATTTATTCTCGCTGAAGTGGAGTGGTTCGGTTCTGCCCATCTCCTGTTTGTGTCCCCGTTCACAAACTTCAGGAGTGGTTTTTCCTGCAGGAGCGGAAGTGGCTGTACACGTCACTGCGTCAAGTTTATTGTCTCTGTTCCCCCCACCTCTATTTTTATTTATTTATTTTTCATACATGAATATATATATTTTTAAATATTAATTGTATTATTTATTTATTCTGCTCTGGCAAATATCATGGAACCAGTCAGGTGGTCTAACATTTTGCAAAATATCCAATTGTAACCATTGATATGTCTTTTGAATTTTAAGTTAACTATTGACTTCAAATGCTCTCAAACTGGCATGTCACGACCAATACAAAGATTGCTACAGATCTTGTTATTCTAACCTAAAGTAAGGTGACCAGATTTCTGAAATTAAAAATGCTAAGGGACACTAAGTTCAGTGTTCAATAGGTCATTGAAATTTCATTGTAGCCTCCTTGTTAAAATGGATGATTGTATGTATTTTGACCATGGTGAATGTGCTGAACTATGCACTAAGAACTTATTTTGGTTAAAATTAAAAAAGTAACCTGGTTGCCTTAACGTTTTGAGTTTATTTAAAATAAAATGTGATAATAAAATAAATAAATAAATTGAATAAAAAGTAGTGGAATTAACTTTGAATTGCCATTGTGCCATAAGTTTACTCAATAAAAACACAGATGCTTATGTTATGTGAACAAATTAGTAAATCTAAGTTGATCTGGCAAAAAATATAAAGTCTAGTTTTTTACAGTGTTGTATATTATGCTTTATAGAATACTGTAGCCTATGTCTCAATGAAATTCAAACACAGAATTTTTAGTGCTCTTCTGTTTCATCTTCAATGAGTTCATTCTTTTCTAGAGATGACATCTATTGCATCTGACTCCACAGCACAGTCCTGCCCTTTCATATCTTCATCTGCATCTTAATCTTTTCATGGAATGCAGTGAAGAATGTAAACATTTAGCATCAAAATCATATTTTATCATATGACACAAAGATATTCAATAGTGTAGCTATAATAATGGTAATAATTATTATTATAATTATATTTCACCTAACTTTTTGGACCTGTTTTTCTTAATTGCTATCTTATATTTTGATCAAGTCTTATGTGGTGATTCTTTTCACTCACTTGTTTCCCTGCAAGGTGCAAATCTATGATGTAATGTACTGACTTTACATTTCTTTGCAGATATTTTTTATTCTTTTTTATTTTTCCATGTTATTTATGTCAGATTCTTATTTTAAATACATTTTTGGTATATGTTAATACATATATACTCTTCAATTGCCTGATCCAGTTCTTAATGGCAAAAATGGACCGACCAATAAGGAAAGAAAGATTAATGAAATGAAGCTGCTATAGCCCCCTCTGTTGGTCACAATAAACAGCAAACAGTAGGTTTGCTGCTCGGGCTTTATTGCGTAGGAATATTTCACTATGAATAGGCTACTGTCTTGAACACTCTGGAAAAACGGGGACAGCTCCAGTCGGGGACAGGCCACCAAAAACCGGGACTGTCCCCGGAAAACGGGGACGTCTGGTCACCTTAACCTAAAATGAGAAGGGCATATCAACTCAGATTACACGTTTAGCAGTCAGTGTACAGTCATATACATTTTTTGTATCTTCTAAAATTATTTTGTTAAGAATGCAGTGACGACAATGTGTCAGGCTTAAACGTCTTGGTTATGTAACCTCGGTTCCCTGAGACAAAGGGAACGAGACATTGCGATAAGGGAGTGCCTTCTTACATGACCTAGTTGAAACCTCTCTACAATAACGCCAATATTCTCAAATTGGCCATGATGTTTGAGTCCTGCCTGTTTTGGCGTGAAACTGTCCGCTATAAAAACAGGTGCACAAACACCATTTCCTCAGAATTTCTGACTTAGTACAAGGAGCGCATCGCTCCTACCTCAAGAACTCTGAGTCTTAGTATGGCAAGTGTTCACAATATTTCGTTCCCTTCGTCTAAGGGAACCGAGGTTATGTATGTAACCGAGACGTTCCCTTACGACTCAGTTCTCTTGACATGGTGTTTATTAACGCATAATGGAAACAGAATCCCATCATGCCAGACTACATGACATAACCTCTCAGAAAGTGACAACACAGTCTTGTGGGATGGTGACCAAGATGAGTGCAGTGAGTGACCCTCGTGTTGGGCCAGGAGAGGAGCACTCAGGACGAATATATGAACTATAGTCATATAGTATGAATTAACTCCTTCAGGAACCCAGTCAGGAAGGGAGTTTATTTATAATGTAAGTGCTTGTGACTAATGGCAAATTACAATGGCCTAATGCAGGCGTTGTGTAAAAGATGGGGAGCTCATCCTAAAAGGGAGGAGCATAAATACATATATTTGGCCAATGGATAGCAAGTGCTCTAAACAGCGGTCTTAAAGGAAGAGCATGCACATATCAACAGAGTCCAAAGACACGAAGGGGGGCCCTGCAAGAGCTTTTAGGGCTTAAATTAAGTCCCAAGTCAGGACTGTAGCCGGCCAAGGTGGGTTTAATCATATTGCTCCTTTAAGGAACTTTTATGGTTAAATTATGCTTGCCTATAGAGGTGTTGACTTCACCTGCGTGATAAGCAGATACAGTTGCCACACACACTTTGAGTGTTGACGGAGTGTATTAATCTGTATAAATGCATGGCCGATGTGAAGTGTTGGTTGGCAAGCAACTTTCTCCAATTAAATGAGGATAAGTCAGAGTTTATTCTTTTTGGTCTAAGGGGATGTGGGGTAAATATAGATGGCTTATCATTGCTTCCGGGAAAAAACTTTCCTGTGTGAAAAACCTGGGCGTTATTTTTGACACTGAGCTCAAATTTGATGGGCAAATAAATGCTGTTGTTAAAAATAGATTTTTCCATATTAGATCTATAGCAAAGTTGCAGTCCATCCTATCTTTTGATGATTTTAAGTAGGTTGTGCATGCCTTTGTGTTTCTCGTTTGGTCTATTGCAATATTTTGTATCTGGGTTTGAGTCAGGCCTCTCTCGCCTGATGCTGCTAGGCTTTTAACTGTCAGTTCTGGTGCTCCGTTCAGGGAGGTTCCACAGCTGGGGCTGGGAATGCCCGATTGTGCCTTGCCGCCGCCATAAATCCCAGTGCTTTCTTAAACAGATTCAGTGGAAGTGTTCTTCCCAGTTTGAACTGAGACAGACACTGTAGATTGGTCTGAATGCGTTCGCTGTGTGCGTGCACCCGCTCAATGAGTCGAGGTGGTCTCCCAAAAAGGAGATTTGTTGGCTGGGGGAGAACGTGCTCTTTGCCCGGTTCATATTGAGTCCCAAGCTGTTTAGAATGTGTCTTTCGCACAAGGAACACTTAAGGACCGACATCTTTAAAAAGATGCGAACATGTAAATTACTCTTTTAGATATATAAATATAGAAATAAATATATGATTATATGTATATCACACAAAATACAACACACAATATACAATAGCTTTGTAAGTATACACAAACCCTAAGAATATCTCAGCTCTGTAGGCCCAGCCATGCAAGTGAATTGTCTTCAGAAGCGAAAAACAGATCAATATTGAATTACTTTTTTACTAAACATTCTCCTCCCTGCCCAGCAGGTGGCAATATGCATGAATAATGTGAATCGCCAAAAACTAAAGAAGAAGAATGTGGAAGTGAATGTGGAGATTTATAGTAAAAAAAGGATTAAACATTGAACTGTTTCTCACCAACACCTATCATATCGCTTCTTTAGACATGGAGTTAACCACTGGAGTCATATGGATTACTTTTAGACTGCCTTTATGCTTTTTGGACCTTCAAAGTTCTGGCCACTATTCACTTTTATTGAATGTACCTACAGAACTTCAAAAAAGAAGTGTTTTTGTTAAGCAGAAGAAAGTCATACACATCTGGGATGGTGTGAGGGTGAGTAAATTATTGAACTATCCTTTTAACTAGCATGGTTGAGTGAGGTGTAACAGCCAGTCTGAATTTTTCAAGCTTTGTGATTGTTATGAATGCTGTCCTTTTCTTGTACCAATGTTCTAAAATATCTAAAAATACAAATTACAAAGGGCACCTTTACATTTCTATAGGGTCTGTTGTAAATGTTATTATTTTAATTTTTTCAATTATGTATGCATTGTAACAATTCGCATTTGAAATTGAATTTAGAGAACCCATAGATGTTCTGTATGTTGTGTAATTCACAGTGTAATATGATATACAGTACAACAATCAGCTTTCTTTAAGCTTGTACTCTGCAGAGTTCTGGGAAATAAAGCAGTATAATAGGTATGTACCTTTGGTTACACATATTTGCATCTGATTTTATCAGACAATTAAATAAACAGAAGTCAATTTAACAATATACTCAGCTGTGACTTTTCCATATTTATGATCTTGCCAAATATATACTTACCAAAGTGTCCAAGGCTGTATAATATTTTATGAGGTGTGTCATTCAGAAATTTGGAGACTCTTTTCCTCATTAGTCTGGTTTTATGTTTAAGGGTCATAATGCTTAAAGTCCATAGACAAATTTGAAGATTTTAAGCTAAGATTAAGTTGTTTTACACATTTTAATATTTTGTTTGTTTGCATGATTGTAATTTTTTGTCAGTCATAACAAAATGTATATTCTGAGAATTTTAGGCATTTAAAGTGACACTTCTAGAAGCTGCTATGTAAATATACATATAACAAAATAAAATTAAAAAATATTTAGTGCTTCTACTGGGTTTTGACAGGAAGATTTGTTTGCTTGCCTTTTTAATGTAAATTGGGACTTAAATTAGAATTTGTTTCACCTTATTTTTGTTTCTGATTCTAATTATTCAGCAGGCAATAACTCTGGAAGCAATTTTGGAATTATAGTTTCAGTGTTTCTACTGTATTTTAGAGCATTCATATTTTAGTCATCACAGTTCTTGCCTGATTTATCTCAACTGTTGCATTTGTATTACAGTTTATGTTCCTGTTAGTTATGAAGAGTAATTTACATTACCTGTAACTCATCATTTATCATCTATTCTGATGCATTTTAACTACCTTTCTTTCTGTAGAAAACAAACAAACAAACAAATAAACAAAGACATGTTCAATATCAAGTACAGAAATATTTCTTTGACACTGTACTACTTGTATTTTCTGTATATACTCTTTAAACAGAAATCTCACTGCAAAACTGTCTTAACACAATCAGCACGCTTTATGAACATACTGGACAAATCTGATGATTTTAATAAAATTACTGCATTTGATTATACAAGCAAATTATATTGTATTCCAGAAAGTGGACATACTTTGTGAAAGTTTGGAACTGCTGATAGCTTTATAAGAACAACAATATGACTTATCACTGTCACTGGTTCAGAATTATTTGAACAAAATGGAGTAGGCCTATGTTTGCAAAGGCCTCAACTATATTATCTGTACTACAATCATCTGATCATTATCGTTTGTGATACTGTGTCAACAAGTCCCTAAAGTAACACCAAAAGACATCCAGCTGTGACTTTTCCATAACTAAGAATTATTAATAGTTTTATTTCCAACACAGGCTCCAGGATATTTGTCATAAGTACATCCTTTTTAGGCTGGTTTTGACTATAAAAGTGATGGTGGAAAGGTGAAAGACAAACTTGATCAGAAGAGAAAGATGGAAGTTTTAACTGCCCTTCTCTGTCTGCTTTTAACCACTCAAGGATTTCAAGGTAAAGAACGTTCTCAATTTCATTCAAAACAGCTGCTTGCTTGATGTGCTCTGATTCTTTGGTGATATAGGCCTATACATTTATTCAGTTATTATCATGAGCTATAGGCATTTCATACATCATACTTACAGAAAGAAAGGCTTACCTTAAATATCATGTCTGTGTCACATTACAGCCATGGACAACAGGAAAGTATCCTAAACAATCCATTGTGTGGGAAGTGGATATTTCATGCTTGTTTTGATATATTTATTTTGTTTTGTACAGAATCTTATGGGCTATCAACGGATCCCTTAACAGGTATTTGAACTTATGCTATTACTGTTTCTGAGGGGAGGAACATTATGCCAGTGTGATGAAAAGCATAATGTGATCACATTACTGTTTGCTAATAGTCAAAATAGATTGTTTTGAAAGATACAGAATGATATGCAAAGAGTTTTTAAGCTTTTATTTGTGATTGGACAATTATTCCTCAAAATAAGGTTATTTTATTATGCTTATAATGCTCATTTGCTAGTGAGATGGTTGTGGGCCATGGCTTTATATCAGTTGTGCAATGAATGTCTCAATGTTTTTTCTCAGGAGTTATCTGATAGTTTGCATTAAGTAAGACTATTTTTTTATGCTTTGTTTTCCATCTCTATTTGAAGTTCCATGTGGCGACACCATGACAGATTGGATGGGTGAATTTTTCAGCCCTCAGTACCCTAACAACTACCCCGATAATGCACAATGCTCATGGACCATTCGTCGCACAGGGATAGTGACTGTGTTACTGACCTTCACAAATATTGAGTAGGACACTGTTCTTTCATTATTTGCTTCTAGATTATTGCCACAGGCTAATTAAATTACTTTTCAGAATATAATTTTCTAATTAAGGAGGTGAACAGAATACTGAACATTTCCTTTATTGATATAACTTTATTTATATATATTTCTTTGTTTCCAAGGATGTTTCCAAGGTTTTTGTGAAATGTTTTGTGGATGCATGTCTGTTCTCCAATATTCATGGACAAAATATTAATATGATAAAAAAAAAATGCATTTGCATTTGATTTCTCTCTCCTGTCCTCTCTGCTTATTAGTTTGGAGGAATGCTGTGACTACATCAGAGTCTTTGATGGCCCTTCTACCCTCTCCCCTTTACTGGGAGAACTGCGTGAAAACCGAAGAACAACCTTCAACTCCTCCAGTAATGCTGTGACTGTGGTTTTCATCAGTGATGGAAGTATAGCAAAAAAAGGGTTTCGTGCAAACTGGGTCTTTGTAGGTACGTGACTTATACTATGAGGAGTGGTGGTGGCGTAGTGGGCTAAATCACGTAACTGTTAATCAGTAGGTTGCTGGTTCGATCCCCACAGCCACCACCATTGTGTGCGTGAGAAAGGCACTTAACTCCAGGTTGCTCCGTGGGGGTTGTCCCTGTAATAAGTACACTGTAAGTCGCTTTGGATAAAAGCGTCTGCCAAATGCATAAATGTAAACATACTGTACGTACATGTACAATCAATTTGAACCCTACCCAGTTTATAAAGACAAATTGCTTGTATTCTCTTGTAACAATGGCAACCTGACCAAAATGTATTCTCTGTTTTCTAGATTCCCAATCATGCAGGTATAACTGTGGGTACCACCTTGGCACATGTTCATGTGACAGCTTCTGCCAGTACAGCAGAAACTGTTGCCATGACTACAACAGTAAGTTCTTTTTGAATAGACAGACACTTCAAGGTCAAATACCTATACATTAATCTTCCCTGACATCATTGTATTTCCTGAAATTAAATGGATCAGTGTTGAAATATGTTGCTTTAAATTGACAACTAATTTAGTTTTATGTCTTCTATACAGAATACTGCTCAATAACGACTGACTGGCCAGATACAACAATGGGTAGAACGACGACAATAGAGGCACAGACAACAGGTCTTTCTTTCTTTCTCTCTGTCTGTTTGTCTGTCTGTCTCAGGTGTTGAGACCTGAACACATATTAATGGCATCATGGGTTAAATCTATTTTCTCTTCTATAGCTTCATGCAGGTATAACTGTGGCAATGATGTTGGCACCTGTTCATGTGACAGCTCTTGTCAATACTATGGAAACTGTTGCCATGACTACTACAGTGAGTTATGCTTGAGACAGATTTAAAGATCAACTACCTATGCACAAATATGTCTTATGTTGAGCACATGGGGGTCATTGTATTTCTGAATCAATGTTACATGGTTTTATTGTAAATGTACTTATTCAGTTTAATCTTATCCCTTTGCGTAGGCTACTGTGACATGACAACAACAACAACAGCAACAACTACTAAATACTGGACAGAATCACCAACAGTTATATATGGTACTGTTACCAAATAGTTGAACTGAATTTACATTGTCGTTATAATGACAGCTGAATGTACAGCAGCCCAGTCCCAAGGCATCGAAAGTGTGCCTTAGCACCTTTATGACAATGCGACTGGTAAACCTATTGATACCTCTAGCGCCAATAGACTGCATACAACATATGACAACGTATAACAACATCTACATAGTGACGTGCAGGGCTGTTGCACAAGCAACAGTATTTGATGCCTTGGGAGTAAGAACCCATTGACAATTTAAGTAAAAGCAGTTACTAGTCCAGCCTGGCTTCAAATAAATTAAAAGATCCTTGTGCAGAACACTCTGGAAGAAGAAGCATCAAATATCTTATTTATGGACTCAAGGAACTTGATATATTTCAAGTGTATCAAAGCCTTTATTTTATGATGGGTTACAGAGAGAAATGTTGACATCACTTGCCACTAACTTTGGTGTTGAGGCATGGTCTCTTAATTGTAATGCATATTACACACATATCATTTGTTAAGGAGTCATGGGTAATATTTGCTTATCCCATCTCTAGATTATTTTGAGTGCAGGAATAACTGTGGCACAGTTTTTGCCGCCTGTGCATGTGACAATATCTGTCATTACTTTGGGGACTGTTGCCCTGACTATGACGGTGAGTTCCTAATCAGACATCCACTGCAAAATCAAATACCTGTTTACAAATCTATTTTGCATTAAAGTGATAGTTTACTCAAAAATAATTTTACCTTAATAATAATAGGTCTTATAGGTCAGAGTATTGGCCATCATGAAACTGATTTTTCAGAATCAGACTCATTGCTTTAAATTTACTCATTCATTTGTATCTCATCACTTTTCTCAGACTACTGCTCATCAACAACTGACTGGCCAGACATAACAACAGGTGCTGTCACCATACAGTTGGATTTCAGTTACATTAAAGGGGTCATGACATTACTTTCTTATTATTTTAAAATGTTCCTTGAGGTTCAATTGTAATATTAGTAAAACATTTTGCACCCTCATTCTGACCCTCCGAAAACTACTCTGTTTTGGAGCTGCTTTTCCTTCAAGACTTGACAGTAAACGCCCACTGTTATGATTTGCTCTCTGCTCTTTACTGATCTGCTCTCTACTTGCCATCTTACTGCTTACTGCAACTGGGCAGGCTACGGAAGTGATAAGGTAAAGTAAGAGTAGAGGTCAAGTCATTTTAGCAGCTTGTTTTTAAAAAATCAGTTTAGCACTTTTAATAAGGAAGATTTGAGTTCTGAAACTTACAGTATGTTTTTGTTCTACAAAAACCACTTATATGTCAAAAGATCAAGGAAAATGTAATTCCTCACGTCATGACCCCTTTAATTATATTAACTGATATATAGTGATTTAAATTTTTATATATACACTTGCATGCCTGCCAACATCGGATTGTGGAAAAATGGGGGGGGGTTGCACTTCGCAGACTGGGAGTATAGTGAGAGGCAGTTCCTTTCCTTTCATTATTTTTATTTCTTAGATTATTTGTCTTCTTTATCTTATTTTTGTATACAGCTGTGTTGGTTTATATGTATCTTAAAGTTTATTGTATGGTAGGTATGCACTTGTCCATGTGACTTTCTGCTCTTTACTATCAACAGTATGTACTCAGTGTAATCAATAATTTGACTTTATCTGCTTAACTATATTAACATGAAACAATTGACTAGTAATTCACATGTACAGATGGTGTTTGGTAAAATCAGTTTCTCTCTCTACTAGCTTCCCCCTCCTGCTTGTATAACTGTGGATATGATTTTGGCAGCTGTTCATGCACCAGCTACTGTCAGTACTATGGCAACTGTTGTCATGACTTTGAGTGTAAGTTGATGAAAATCAGGTAAACGATAATAGCCACACTGTGGGGTAAAAATATGTTAATCTAAAAAATTTTACTTCTCTGAAAGGGCTCTCCTTATACTCCATTGTCTCCTTTATACTCAGATTATTGCCCAGTGTCAACAACATCATGGCCAACCCTGTCTACAGGTACTAATGTAACAAAGTGTTTATTTGTAATACCTGAGTATAAATTAACATACCTCTTGTATCTTATTCTAATACTTAATAATATTTAACAGACTGCTTTATTCTGCTCTCCAGAGAATCCCCCTGTATGTTTTATTTGTCTTCTTTATCGTATTTTTGTATACATCTGTGTTGGTTTATATGTATCTTAAAGTTTTTTATTATTATTATTTACTTTATTTTAATTATGTATTTATTATTCCTTCACCTGTACATCTTATCTTTAGGAGTCAGTGACTGTATTCATACATTGTTGAATCTGCGTAATGTTGTACATATTATTGAACATTTATACCCTCCGTATGAAAAATTTCCAATTTATATTCTCCGTGACGCAATCTGTCCAGTTTACGGAACAAAATACCCCATATTGATTAGATATGGGAAGCATCATTTCATGTTTAAATACGGGATGATCACATATTTTATGGGACAGGTGGCAACCCTACCTGGAGGCCTAATAATACATTCTGATGAGCTAAGTGAGGATGCGGAAAATCATGAGTTTATCGGGAGACATTGTAAATCATGAGTTAAGCGGGAGGAGGGGTGGAAAATGGGAGAAACTCAGTAAAATCGGGGGTGTGGGCAGGTATGCACTTGTCCATGAGACTTTCTGCTCTTTACTATCAACAGTATGTACTCCGTGTAATCAATAATTTGACTTTACCTGCTTAACTATATTAACATGAAACAATTGACTAGTAATTCACATGTACAGATGGTGTTTGGTCAAATCATTTTCTCTCTCTACTAGCTTCCCCCTCCTGCTTGTATAACTGTGGATATGATTTTGGCAGCTGTTCATGCACCAGCTACTGTCAGTACTATGGCAACTGTTGTCATGACTTTGAGTGTAAGTTGATGAAAATCAGGTAAAAGATAATAGCCACACTGTGGGGTAAAAATATGTTAATCTAAAAAAATTTACTTCTCTGAAAGGGCTCTCCTTATACTCCATTTTCTCCCTTATACTCAGATTATTGCCCAGTGTCAACAACATCATGGCCAACCCTGTCTACAGGTACTAATGTAACAAAGTGTTTATTTGTAATACCTGAGTATAAATTAACATACCTCTTGTATCTTATTCTAATACTTAATAATATTTAACAGACTGCTTTATTCTGCTCTCCAGAGAATCCCCCTGCATGTGGAGGACACCTGTATGGTTCTGGGCTAATTTCCAGCCCTAATTACCCCAACTATTACCACGACAATGCGTACTGTGTGTGGTATCTCTCTGCTCAGCAAGGCCAGAGGATATTCCTGTCATTTGCTGATGTGCAGTAAGTGGGAGATCAGATTTGATTAATGGTTTAGTGAGGTAAAATCATGTTTATCTGAAAGAGATGAGCATCTGTTTCAAGCAGTGAGCTCAAAAGATCCTTTGACTAATAATAAAGCATACTTTTTTTAATCCCAGAATGTAGCTTAAATAAATAGTTATTTTTAATGAATGTCAGTTGCAAATATGATTGTTTTTACACTGTTGAACGTTAATGAGCATATCTTTCAGATTGGAGCGCTGCTGTAACTGTGATTACATTTCTGTGTATGACGGTCCATCCACTGGTTATCCACGGCTGGGACAGGTCTGCTTCAATAACATCACTCATCAGGCCTTTCACTCTTCTTCACGTTACCTGACTGTTCTCTTCAGAAGTGACTACTCTGGTGTCAGCCATGGTTTTAAGGCCCTGTTCACTAGCTCTCTGACTGCAGATCAAGGTACTGGCCTGAAAGGATATGTATTGTAGCATATACTGTTTAATTCCTAAACAAATCACATTTAGATGCTACACAAATGTAACATATATGCCATCACTTTCTGTATGTAATCTTAACACTGTGGTCTCCATTTTATCCTTATAAAATTAAAATTAAAAGTAACCTAAAAACAACTATAAAAAAGCATTTCCTGAATTTAAACAAATAATCTCAATGCACAAAATGACATTAAAGGGATTTAAAACCCTTTGCTCTGCAGGTCGTGTGGATTGTTCCTCAGACAACATGGTCATTGTCATTCGAACATCTTACCTGAACTCGCTTGGATTCAGTGGAAATGATCTTTATGTGGATGACCATCGATGCAGACCCACTATTGCCAGTACTGAGGTTGTGTTTCGCTTCTCTCTCGACACTTGTGGGACCAGCAAAGAGGTATGATCAATACAAGATTCAATGTAGTTTCAGTGCTGAGATAAACATAAAGAGGTAAATAAATGAAATAAATAAATGTAACAGCTCGTTAGTAGAGTGTGTCATCATTTGAGCGAAATTCCAGTTTTTTGTAATACTACTTTGCAGAGCACTATTGGGCGACTGGAACGTACCCTTGAACTGGCTGTGCCAGATTAGTGAGACACGTGAAATGTTCATTGCTGGGGGTATGTGTACTATATGGATCACCCACTTTCTTTCTCACTCTCTCTCTAGATGATGAATGGTTATGTGACTTACACCAACAATGTGCGTGCATCTCAGTCTCAGTCGGGCGAGATCACGCGCCAGTCACAGTTTCTATTGCATGTGGGCTGCCGAATGGAGCCAGACACCATGGTGGAGATTTTCTACAAAGCCAAAGAGAATATCAATGCCAACATAACTGGAATGGGCCGCTTCAATGCAAGCATAGCCTTCTACAGCTCCGACGGATTCTACCAGCCAGTTTACGACTCTCCATTTGAGGTGACCCTTAACCAGTTTCTGTATGTTCAAGTTCAGCTAGACAGACGTGACAACAGCCTAGATCTGTTTCTGGACACCTGTGTAGCATCTCCATATGCCAATGACTTCCAAACCCAATCCTATGACCTGTTGCGCAATGGGTAAGACCAAACCTTTAAGAATGTGGTATTTATTGATGCTTAATGCTCTCTAATCACATTTTTTTTCTTCTCTTTTTAGATGTGCCAGAGACAGCACATACTATTCCTACACCAGTGGTCAGCACTACTATGCTCGGTTCCGTTTCCAGGCTTTCAAGTTCCTCCGGACTCATGCCTATGTGTACCTGCAGTGTAAGGTGATCATCTGCCCTGACAACGATCACAACTCTCGCTGTCGCCAAGGTTGCCGCTTACGCCGCAGGAGATCCCTTGACACCACCAACCACACCAACACTGTGATACTGGGGCCAATCAAACTCAAAGGTCAGATGTTATTTTTTGTCATTTTGTATTAATTAATAAAAAACACACATACACACACACACACATTATATATATATATATATATATATATATATATACACACACACACAGACTGGCGGCCAAAAGTTTGGAATAATGTACAGATTTTGCTCTCATGGAAAGAAATTTTTTAAATACTTTTATTCACCAAAATGGCATTCAACTGATCACAATGTATAGTCAGGACATTAATAACAAAAACATACTATTATAGTTTGAAAAAAAATTACATTTCAGAACTTAAACTGCTTCAAAGAGTTTTCATCAAAACATCCTGATGACAGCTTTGCAGATCCTTGACATTCTAGCTGTCAGATTGTCCAGACACTCTGGTGACATTTCACCCCATGCTTCAGGCAATTCTCACACACCTTACAGTCTAGCTGATCCCACAAAAGCTGAATATGGTTAAGATCCATAACACTCTTTTCCAATTATCTGTTGTCCAATGTCTGTTTCTTTGCCCACTCTAAACTTTTCTTTTTGTTTGTTGTTTCAAAGGTGTATTTTCTTTGCAATAGGCCTGCACCCAAGTCTTTTCTTTACTATTATACATGAAACTGGTGTTCATGAATGGGTAGAATTCAATGAAGTTGTCAGCTGAGGACATGTGAGGCATCTATTTCTCAAACTAGAGACTCTGATGTACTTATCATCTTGTTTATTTGTATCTGGGCCCTCCACATCTCTTTCTGTCCTTGTTAAAGACAGCTGTCCTTGTCTTTGAAGACTGTAGTGTACACCTTTGTATGAAATCTTCCGTTTTTTGGCAATTTCAAGCATTGTATAGCCGTAATTCCCCAAAACAATGATTGACTGACTAATTTCACATTTTCTGACCTAATATTGACCTTAAGACATACCAATCTGTTGCATACTGTGGCAACTCAATAACTAACACAAAGACAATGTTAAGCTTCATTTAACGAATCAAATTGCTTTCAACCGTTTGATATAATGACTGGTGATTTTCTAGTACCAAATTAGCAATTGAGCATGATTACTCAAGGATAAGGTGTTGGAGTGATGGCTGCTGGAAATGGGACCTGTCTTGATTTGATCAAAAGTAACTTTTTCAAAAGTGATCATTTACATCAGTAACGTCCTGACTATAGTTTGTGATCAGTTGAATGCCATTTTGGTGAATTAAAGTAACAATTTACTTCCAAAACAGCAAAATCTGTACATTATTCCAAACTTTTGGCCGCCAGTACATATATATATATTCTGCTGAATGAAGCACGTAATTTCAGTTTTTTCAAAAACTTTGCAATGCTCATGTAAATTTCATGAGACCAGGCTGATTTATACAGTATTGCATTTAATTTCTCAATGCTATATGTATATCAACTGAAGAATAAGCACATACAGGGGCGAAAATTTCATCAAAATGTTGGGGGGGACAATAAACATAACAATTCTCAAGAGCAATTTTTGAAGGGGACACCAAAGTTTTTTTTGTTGTTGCCCCGTTTGCATTTGTATTATTTTATTTCTTAAACAATTATTTTAAGAATATATCATTATATTATTTACAATACACATATTTTAATGATATTTTAGGGGGGGACAACCCTCAGATGGGGGGGGGGGGGGTTTGAGCACATAGCAGTGTCAGAAAGTGGGTTAAACAAAGACAATTTCAGACAAGAACAACGGAGGCTCATGAGAAAAAACGATTTTCTGAACATTTTAGTCAAGTAGGTGAAACTAAGAATAAAAAATCGAAACACTAATGTTATGAATGGAGGCAGCGAAGCAGACGAGGAGATGCGGATCCAATCGCAGTTCAACTTTATTAAGTAAACAAACAGGCAAAACACAAAACACGGGAACAAAGGAAAAACCCTCAATGGGGAAATAAAACATAAAACTAGAAAACACGGGCAGGGAACACATACCAGGCTAACAACAACATTCAACGACAGAACGAACGACCAAACATGGATCCAGCGGTTCGAAAAGCGAGCTGTCAGCTGCTCAGCCTTAGTCAGGGAAATCGTCTGGTGGAGGACCACATCCGCGATTTCCTCGCGATTGCGAGTGCCACCGAATTCCCTGACTCCGACCTGGTGGGGTTTTTCCGGGCGAGCCTCAACAGTGCACTCAAGGAGCGGTTGCCACAGGCAACACGCGGCTGGACGCTCCACGCGTTCGTGGAGGAGACTCTGCTGGCCTGCGGTTCGCCGTTAACTGTGGGCGCCATCGAGGAGAACTCTGCCACTCCTCCCACAGTAATAACCCTCCACTCGCCCGTGGTTCGTCCCTTCACGCCTGCCTTGGTCAGTGAGCCTGCACGGTCCACTTCGTCTGCCTGGCGGAGGAGGAGAAGAGGAAAGGCTTCTGCTCCCCAGTCTCCGCCTGCCACGGCCAGCGAGCCAGAGCCCACGCCTGCCACGGCCAGCGAGCCAGAGCCCACGCCTGACACGGCCAGCGAGCCAGAGCCCTCGTCAGCCACGGCCAGCGAGCCAGAGCCCTCGCCTGCACCGGCCAGCGAGCCAGAGCCCTCGCCTGCCCCGGTCTGCGAGCCAGAGATAGAGCCTGCCCCGGTCTGCGAGCCAGAGCCCTCGTCAGCTACGGTCAGCGAGCCAGAGCCCTCGCTTGCCCCGGTCTGCGAGCCAGAGCCTTCGTCAGCCACGGTCAGCGAACCCAAGCCAGCGCATACCACAGTCAGTGAGCCAGTGCCTGTCGCCTCAGAGGTCAGTGAGCCAGTGCCTGTCGCCTCAGAGGTCAGTGAGCCAGCGCCTGTTTACCTTTTTAATAAAAGTCTGCATTTAGATCCGCGTCTCCTCGCTGCCTCATTCGTTACAACTAAAAGCTGTCAATACTGAGTGAAACCTTCAGTCCATGCAATTATTTCTCCAAAAACAAACAAACAAGCAAGCAATTTAAATAAAAAAGTAGTCAGTTTTAAGTAGTGGCATCTATTACAGAAGATGCAGAGATGTAGAAAAAAATTCTATATTGATATATTTACAACTAATTATTTTAGCTGTCAGTTTGTTTGATTACTTTTCGGCCTGTACTAATGACTCTCCATTCATTTTTCAACCTGTCCAGGAGGAAGGCCTGGCGTGGAGCAGTCGGAGAAGAAAAAGGAGTGAAATGATCATCTTCAACCTTCACCATTAATCTGTCTCAATTAACCATCCAGCAAATGGATTGAAATAAAAATTGTATTCTTCAAGTCAATAAAGCATTCTAAACAGCTGATCTTAAAGGATATTTGTTTGACAGGCTATATGTACTTTGGTCATCACTGGTGTGTCTTTACAGAGGCAAAGCTAGTCTAAAGATAGTCTGAAGATAGTCTAAAGACTGTTGATTCTGTTTGAGAGTATGGGCTCAGAGAGTTTAGGTTGAGTTGGGTATACTTTTAAAGAGGTGTGGGTGAGTGTGGTCTGATACAAAATTAAGACTATTTATTAACACATACAACAATGCTATGTTATGAGTTGCACTCTGTGCTGACACTCTAAGATCCAACACCAGGAACATCACCTATTTGCTTTAGTGTAAAACACACACACACACACACACACACACACACACACACACACACACACACACACACACACACACACACACACACACACACACACACACACACACTTGTTGTGTTTCCATGGTTTATGGATACTTTCCATAGACATAATGGTTTTTATACTGTACAAACTTTATATTCTAACCCCTAACCCTACACCTAAACCTAACCCTCACAGAAAACTTTCTGCATTTTTACATTTTCAATAAACATAATTTAGTATGATTTATAAGCTGTTTTCCTCATGGGGACCGACAAAATATCCCCACAAAATCAAACATTTCAGGTTTTACTATCGTTATGAGGACAAAGTGATAAATACATGCTCAAACACACACACACACACACACACACACACACACACACACACACACACACAAAATAGATTGTGAAACTTCAATAGTTTTGGAAGTACATTATTACATTATTTGTGTCCCTTTGGCCAGGCCATCTTTGTAAACTCTTGCATCAGATATTAGCAGTCAATTAAAACAATGGGGGGAAAAATAAATACAACATAGTCAGCTTTGACTATTCCATGCTGTTTATAAGTTTCATTTATGGTGGTGTCAAATACTTTCATACCAAAGTGAGCAAGGTTGCAGTTTCATATAAGGAGATTTACACATATTTATTTATTTATTGCATGCACTGAGGAAGCAAAGATAGTCATCCTGATATATTATTATATATTGATACAATTTACAGTTGTGTATGTAGAGGTGAATGTAATGTATATGTACTTAACATTTTTATGTTATTTGAAGAACTAGGCCACATAATGTGGTTCACACCTGAGAACAAATGACATGTGTTCACTTTCCCATCATCTAGTTACTCCAACGCAAATGCCACAGAAAGAAATGGCGAACATTCATTCCCAAATTTGTAGACCTCAAAATATACTCTTTAAAAAAATACTATGCTCAAAATATACTCTACTTAAAGCCTGAGAAATTCAGTCACAGAAGATGATTTGAAGCAAAGTTGTACTTCCAAAGTAGAACTGGTACTAAATTATTATATTGTAGCGAAGCTTCAATAACATTATCTTTGCAGTCTCTGATCACCCCATTATCACAAACGTTGTGTCAACAGATACGTATACCAATAAATTGTCACATAACAGTCACATAACATCCAGCTGTGTCTTTTCCATAATTAAGCAGTTGTATAATTGTTTTGACAGCACAGGCATCAGGATGTCTTGTCATGAGAAAATCCTCCTTTGGCTGGTTTTGACTATAAAAGTGATGGTTGCAAGGTTGAAGATCAACTTGAACAGAAGAAAAGAAAAGATGAAAGCTCTAACCTTCCTTCTCTGTCTGCTTCAAACTGAAAAAGGCTTTAAAGGTAAGTATATCCTTAAAAGATTTAGCATTGTATGTTTTGCTACAAAATATATCCAGTTCACAGAGCTGACTCTACAATTATGGATTAAAGTCATGAAATGCATGTGAGTTACGAAAAAAGAAGCTTACATCATGCCTGTGTTTCATTGCAGCTCAAACCTGGGGATGGCCAACAGGTACATTTCCTATAACAATACATTGTTTGGGACAAAGTATTGTTTTGCGCATGTTTTTATTTTTTAAATATTTAAATATATTCACACAAATTATGTATTTTGTTTTGTACAGAAGACACGACTATAAAGGATTCCACAATTGGAATAGCTATTGTTGTGTAGCCTACTTATGTTCCTGGGTGGAATATTATGCCAGCTTAATAACACCATTTTACTATTATGCCAACGCATTCTTGTCTGCTTATAGTCAGTGGTTCAAAAAATCATAGAGCGTTATACAAATAGTGTAAAAGCATGCTCATATTGTGTAAAGAATCGTTTATACCCTGTATTCATTATGAATTTGTCTGTTTGTCTGTTAACTTTAGTTCAATCAGTTTCTCTCTCTACTACATTACTCCTCCTGCAGGTATAACTGTGGATCCCACCTAGGCAGTTGTTCATGCGCTGTCTCCTGTCAGTCATATGGCAACTGTTGTCCACATTTCTACAGTGAGTTATTTTTGATCAGACAGAAATTGTATACCACATTCATTCATACCAATATGAAAAAAAAGAAAATGAGAAAATGAGAAAATGAACCCAAATGTCTGTTCATATTCCTGGAGCAACATTGGCTCATTTAATATCTTCTTAAGCCATGTGATAGCTTTGTGAAAGGAATAGAGCAACATTTTATTTGTTGTTACATAAAAATCAACAGCAGCTTTCAAATGTAATTCACATTGACACTTATTGCTAATAATCATCATGTTGTGTTTTCTCTCTTTCACTCAGGCTATTGCCCATTGTCCACACCATCAGACACAACAACAGGTACGACTACCCCAACATAGTATTTGTAATACTAATTTATCATTTTCAGATTTGTTAGGTTTTGTTATAAGTGTAAGGGTAGTATTTGGGGTAAAAAGCCCCCCTGTCGCAGGGGCTAAAGGCCTCTATAAAACACATCGATTTTTTTAAGTGGGCGAATAGATTTGTTATGAAAAATATTCAAAGTGGGCTCACATTGGCTCATCCAATCATAATAGAAATGAATTTGTTTATAGAATACTTGAGATGTAATAAAAATCCAAATGTGTTTGAAATGAACAGGAAATGGTTGATGTTTTTCTGAAGTAGTTATTTTGAGTCAGTATCATCTTAATTCATAATTCAAAAAAGCATCTTGCTGTCTCACAATTATTTGCATTAGTTGACCAATTTTGCATTATTGCCCCGGTAAATTCTACATTTTAATTGAAACAACCTTCCTTTATAATTTATTTTCACACAAATTATGTTGCACCATCAATATTCAATAAAAATAAACTGATTTATTATTTACCTTGATGCATTTTGTGACCAGAAAAAAAGCTACATTTCCTTAAGGAGTGCATTTAGCCCCATTGTACCCCATAATAGCATCTTTATATCCTATAGAGACTGTCATTTACACCCTGTTTTTACTGGGATTGCGTGTGAATTTTTTGCTTGAAATTTTTAGTTCAGTCAGTTTCTCTCTCTACTACATTACTCCTCCTGCAGGTATAACTGTGGATCCCACCTAGGCAGTTGTTCATGCGCTGTCTCCTGTCAGTCATATGGCAACTGTTGTCCACATTTCTACAGTGAGTTTAATTTGATCAAACTGACATTTTATACCACATTCATTCATACCAATATTAAAAATATAATAAACAAACAAATAAGAAAATGAACCCAAATGCCTGTTCATATTCCAGGACCAACATTAGCTCATTTATTGCCTTGTGAATCCATGTGATAGCTTTGTGTAAGGAATAGAACAACGTTTTATTTGTTGTTACATAAGAATCAACAGCAGTTCTCAAATCTAAATCACATTGACACTTATTGCTAATAATCATCATGTTGTATTTTCTCCCTTTCACTCAGGCTATTGCCCATTGTCCACACCATCAGACACAACAACAGGTATGACTACCCCAACATAGTATTTGTAATACCTATAGTATATTCATACTTCATGTAACTATAAGCTTTAACAGACTGCTTTATTCTGACCTCCAGAGAATCACCCTGCATGTGGAGGACACCTGTATGGTTCTGGGCTATTTTCCACTCCCAATTACCCCAACTATTACCACGACAATGCGTACTGTGTGTGGTATCTCTCTGCCCAACAAGGACAGAGGATATTCCTGTCATTTGCTGATGTGCAGTAAGTGGAAGATCAGCTGTGACTGATGGTTTAATGAAGGTAAAATCATGTTTATCTGAGAGGAGCCTGCAGTTCAGTGTGCAGTCTTTGAGTGAGGATTAGCTATCACGTTTAACCTATAATTAACCTAAAAATTTACCATTTTTATTATTGAGGATTTTTTTCACAGTTTTATTGAGTCTGTTCCTACTTTACCTGCCTGTAGGGTTGAGCAATTACAATTAATGTTTAGTTGTTGTGCTGGCCAGTATGGCAGTCATCCAGGACTTGGGCTGACAAGTGGCATAACCATTCTTCCTGTTTATGTTTCTTTCAGATTGGAGCGCTGCTGTAACTGTGATTACATTTCTGTATTCGATGGTTCTTCCACTGGTTATCCACGGCTGGGACAGGTCTGCTTCAATGACACCACTCATCAGGTCTTTCACTCTTCTTCACGTTACCTGACTGTTCTCTTCAGAAGTGACTACTCTGGTGTCAGCCATGGTTTTAAGGCCCTGTTCACTAGCTCTCTGACTGCAGATCAAGGTAATGCAAGGAAATGTATTGTAGTATGCATTATGTAATGCAAATGTGTATATTGTTATCAAAGTTGGGCAAGCTACTGAAAAAAGTAGCTAGCTAAGCAACGAAAAACAAAAAATGTAACTAAGCCGAAAATTTGCACAAAAATGAGCAAAGCAACACAGAAAGCTTAGAGAAAGTAGATACAATATTAATGAACCAAATTTTGGTTCATCAAGTTTCTGATTCTATACAGCCAAACAGGATCATTTGTCAAAAAAGTAGCTTTTCTTCTGAAAAGGTTAATTATTTAAAAGCTAACAACACTACAGTGTTGGATAAGTTACTCAAAAGAGTACTACATTACATAATGGGAAAAGTAATCACATCACTAATTACTTTACTTTTAGGTCAATTACTTTCTTAAATACTTTTCACAAAAAAGTTTTTCAGCTCAACAAATTCAAATCAATGCCTGTATTTCCTCCTTGATCATTGTCGCAAATTATACACTCAGCACCACACGTTTTTGACTCTTAATGACTCATCAGTGACTTTTCAGATGTCACAGAAACACAAACAGACATGCGTAAGAACATAAACGTTTTATATGTATTCTACATATATTGTATAATTATATTTTAGAAATGTGTATCCTAGTAATGGATTTAAAGTACATAAATAACTGTAGTCTGATTATACAAATTTGAAATTAATTTAAACTACTTATTGACTAAAAGTAATTAATTACGGCAACTAATTATTTTGTCATTTGATTAAATCTAACACTGTAAATGTAGGTAAACTAATAGATTTGCTCTTCGTGACAGCGACACTACTGCCACTGATGGTAAAGCATGAATTGAAATCTAGATAAAATCTAATCACTGGTCATGTGTAAAATGTATGCCTTAAAGCACAAAATGACATTAAAGGGATTTAAAACCCTTTGCTCTGCAGGTCGTGTGGATTGTTCCTCAGACAACATGGTTATTGTCATTCGATTGTTCCTCAGACAACATGGTCATTGTCATTCGAACATCTTACCTGAACTCGCTTGGATTCAGTGGAAATGATCTTTATGTGGATGACCATCGATGCAGACCCACTATTACCAGTACTGAGGTTGTGTTTCGCTTCTCTATCGACACTTGTGGGACCGGCAAAGAGGTATTATATACACATGTGCCAGATGCAAAATGGTTTCAATGCTGAGATAAACAATAATAGAAGCTCTGTATTCCATTGCCAACACTGAAAATCAGTTCACATTTTGTCACCTTTTCAATAATTGCATTTTGGGAGAGACGACACTGCAATATACCTGAAGTCTAATCAATGACCTGCCTCTTGGATTAAATGTCTCTTGTATTAAATGCACAAATAAATTGTCAGTATGGCTAGTCAGTATTATAAATTTGGAGATCACTTGTTTTTGGTTCCATATGGCCCCTTGTGTTGAGAAGCTAAAAATAAAACTATCCCACTTTTGGGACGCATGAGGAAAGAAATGCTACTAAGAGGAACATGCCCAGGTCTTACTTTCTTAGTGATTATTTAGGGATAATTCTTTTTTCTGTGTACAATATACTGTAATTTTGCTCATTCTAACCCTCCCTCTAGATGATGAATCGTTATGTGACTTACACCAACAATGTGCGTGCATCTCAGTCTCAGTCGGGCAAGATCACGCGCCAGTCACAGTTTCTATTGCATGTGGCCTGCAGAATGGAGCCAGACACCATAGTAGAAATTTTCTACAAGGCCAAAGAGAATATCAATGCCAACATCACTGGAATGGGCCGCTTCAATGCCAGTATAGCCTTCTACACCTCCAGCAGTTTCACCCAACAAATGACTCACCATATGAGGTGACCCTTAACCAGGATATGTATGCTCAGGTTAAGCTAGACTGACATGATGACACACTCGATCTCTTCCTAGACACCTGTGTAGCATCTCCATATGCTGATGACTTCAAAACCCGATCCTATGACCTGTTGCGTGATGGGTAAGACCAAATCTTTCCCAATGTGGTGTTTTCTTTGTTTGATATAGAGTTTGGCATAGAGACATACACCGATCAGCCACAACATTAAAACCACCTGCATAATATTGTGTAGGTCCCTCTCATGACACCAAACACTGCCAACCTGCATCTCAGAATAGCATTCTGAGATGCTATTCGTCACACCACAATTGTACAGAGTGGTTATCTGAGTTATCGTAGACCTAGACTGTCAGTTCGAACCAGTCTGGCCATTCTCTGTTAACCTCCCTCATCAATAAGGCATTTCCACCTGCAGAACTGCCGCTCACTGGATATTTTTTGTTTTTGGCACCATTCAGGGTAAATCCTAAAGACTGTTGTGTGTGAAAATCCCAGGAGATCAGCAGTTACAGAAATACTCAAACCAGCCCATCTGGCACCAACAATCATCCAAGCAATTATCTAACCAGCCAATCATGTGGCAGCAGTACAGTACATACAATCATGTAGATACAGGTCAGGAGCTTCAGTTAATGTTCACATCAACCATCAGAATGGAGAAAAATAATGTGATTAAGTGATTTGATTGTGGATGCCTGACTGGTTTGAGCATTTCTGTAACTTGATCTCCTGGGATTTTCACACACAACAGTCTTTAGAATATACGTGCAAATGGTGCCAAAAACAAACAACATCCAGAGAGAGGCAGTTCTGTGGACAGAAATTCCTTTTTGATGAGAGAGGCCAACAGAGAATGGCCAGACTGGTTAAAACTGACAGTCTACGAAAACTCAGATAACTGCTCTGTACATTTGTGGTGAGAAGATTAGCATTTCAGAATGCGATTCTGATGCAGGTAAGTGCTGTTTTAGAAGCACGAGGGTGGCCTATACAATAAAAGGCAGATGGTTTTACTGTTGTGGATGATCAGTGTATCTTGATACATATTGTATTTTGAACTTATTTACACTAATAGCGAAAGAGCATCAGACGAATTCACAAATAACGAAATGTGCCTTCTGAAATCACTGTTTATTTACATGCATGGTCTGCATGGTTTTAGCACATATTTTAGCAAGAAAATATGGAAATCAGATGTGCAAACACAATCAAAACTTTAGTGCTGAGTACATTTTACACACACCAGCTGGCATTTCTATTCTGAGGTCTAGGTTGTGGAGATTGCAGCACATTCCAGGGATTGTACAGCATCACACCACAACTATAATCCAGGAATTCAATCGATTCGAATAAAAAAATGCAAGTGTGCTCAAATAAATTGCATCTGGATATGCCTGGTTTTAACTTTCTTCTCCATTTTTTGATCATCATTCAATGGATTGCTGATGTTATAATCAGTAGAATTTTTAAATGTAGTTGTAATCCAAATTTTATTTTTCTCTTCTTTTTTTTTAGATGTGCCAAAGACAGCACATATCATTCCTACACCAGTGGTCAGCTACATTTCTCAGTTCAGTTTCAAGGCTTTCAAGTTCCTCCGGACTCACGCCTATGTGTACCTGCAGTGTAAGGTGATCATCTGCCCTGACAATGATTACAACTCTCGCTGTCACCAAGGTTGCCATAAGCGCCGCAGGAGATCCCTTGACACCACCAACCACACCAACACTGTGATACTTGGGCCAATCACACTCAAAGGTCAGTGGTCAAACTGTCTCTCTGGGTGTCATAAAGAACAGTTTTAACTTTTTAAACGCTCTTAAAATATTGACATTTTTATAAATAACTAAATAAATACAATATTAACATTAAATGTAGTATTCCCCAAATCTAATCTGTTAATCTGTCTTTGTCTCGTGACGGTCTTTATTGTTAGAACTTCCACACTTACTGAATAATAGTGTGACTAGTCTTTCATTAACTTGGCAAACAATAATACCACTCTTGAAGTTGTAAAATACCTATCCTAGTGTGAATTTGGGATATTCTGCTTGTTAAAACTATTACCAATATCCCTCTGTTCATTTTTGTGCAGGAGGAATACCCACTTTGAAGCAGTTTGAGAAGATTGAGACAGCAGAGTGATCTGATCCTCAACATCATCATCTTGATTTTTAACATGTATCATTAATCATATCCCATTATTCTTCCAGAGCAAATTGATCAGATATATATTTTTCTTTCATTTATTAAAGCATTTCTGAAAAGGCAAGTCTCATTGTGTGTGCTGTAATTTTTGGCTTATCTTGTACATGAAGATGTACAAACTGAATTTGTATTCAGCATAATCAAAGGGAAGAAATATGAATATACTACATATAACAACAGGCGATAAGCGTCAGTATCATATCTACCAATGGTGCAATCAGTCCAGGGAACTGTGTGTCTGCACTGTAAAGGTGTTGTAAAATATTTAAAAAAAAAAATAGACAACTTAGTAAAACATGTAGAAGTAATGGTGTGAATTACCCACAATAGTTACCACCATCTTTATTGCCATTGACTACTTTGAATATACAATGGGGTCCAAAAATCTGCAACCACGTTGAAAATCTCAGAAATTATTAGTATGTAGCAAAATAGGTAAAACAAAATCTTATAACATAAAATGATTTGGATAGATTTCAGATTCTGCCCTATTTTTAGGTCACTCATCATAACCAGCAACTTTGTGATGAACTCCTTAGGAAAAAAGATTTCCTTGTTTCCATTTATGCACACAAGATAAAATTGGGCCTTCATCAGGGAAAGTTGTTTGTGAGACTCTCCCTGAAGAAGGCCATGCCGAAAACACATAGGACAGTGTTTTTTTTTTTTTAACTTTTTGTATAGCCATATTATAATAAAGGCTTTTTAATTATTAAGAGTGCCATGGTTATATAGCTTTTTTGGACTAATACGACACCTTGCACACAGAGAATCTTAAGTTTATACCCCACATTTGAAGCACTCTTAATTTTTGGGCATTGTTTAAGGATGCTCTTTGGAACATTCTAAAATCATGATGGGCCCATAACAGTTCGAGTGGATGTTGTTATTAAAGCAAAACCAAATACTGGGTAATACCAAATAATAAGAAATTCTGAAACTCATATTGACTGTGGCATTACAACGTTCGCTTACTTTTTGCTCAATACATTTGTGAAAATGCTAAATGAATGCTTGTAATGTACAGGATGATTTTATTACTTTATGGCATTTAATGACCTGCCATCCAATTTAAACTATAGAACGTTTATTGAGCAATTTACCTGATCAAAGCACAATATTTTATAGTGATTTTAGTGCACGAGTGTGCCCACAAAACACACATTTGGTGTTTCCCACGAATACAAGGTGGTGCATTTGTTGTGCATATCACAACCCATTTTCAGAGATGGTGCTTGTGTGTCTAGGTAAAGAACTGGTGGGTGAAGAAATGTCAGCTATTTACAGCATTTGTTTAATATGATAAAACCAAAAAAAGTGAAGGATTACCTAGACAAATATTAGCATATACTAAATGCACAGACAATTCAACTTAAATGTTAACATCGCTCTTAATGGCATGCATCACAATAGTAGAGTATGTAATAGTACTTTATTTGGAAGCTACTTCATGTAGACCAAATTAAACTCTTATTGAAGATATTCAAAGTAGGACACTTCTTCCGTTAAAATAAGCATCTTAACATTTATGAAGGCTTACACTCGTGCTCTATTAACTAAAAATCAGGATTGCGCTTGGAGACAAATACAAGCAATCTAGAAAATGCAGAACACATAAAATGCTGTAAATATATATCGTTTAGAAAATGAAATGACAAGCACAATATTGCAAGTGCACATTGCAATTATTCAGGTTTATTGACATTCAACATCAAATCCACCATAACATGTTATACAATACTTATCTGTTAATTTAGTTCATTATGCAGACATGCATATGAAAAGTTTAATTGTAGCACCACAGACATTTCCAAAAACATTACGAATAACATCTAAAGAATGGCACTGGTGGTAGTAATGCAGGAGAGAGAATGAAAGAGATATAGAAAACAGACTTTTTAAACTTAACAGTGTTCACACTGCTCAAACACAGTCATCAACACTGCTTTACGAAACCAGTGTATACAGCCATGTGCTCTGGTATTAAAGAAGGACAGGATCCTGGGCCACTGCAGTAAAATTAAGAATTTGGACAACAATCTCATGGGACACTACTTCTTACTGCTATAAACAGCCAACTTACCTGTGCCATACAATTTAATTTTCAATTGTCAATTTAAGTTAATAATGCAGCTCTCTTAACCAATAGGCAAGTAATAATGTTTTAATAATAAATTATGATATGAGAGGAGCAGAATTATTAAATATGGCAATTTCTTTTTACTAATATATATATATAAAACATATATACACACACACACACACACACACACACACACACACACACAAACACAAAGGGATAAGAGTAGCCATCAAATTAACTGTCTTTTGTCAATGTAAATTTTAAATGTAAAAAAATTATAATTGTACTAATAAAACATAAAACTTTTAACCCATTAAAAATCAGTTTCCACATTTCTACCCCTTTAAAAAGATCCACATTTTCACTACCAATGTGGTTCACCTTATCAGCCCAATATATCAATATAAGTTAAATAAACATTTTTAAACAACTTAAGATATACATAGCAGGGTCATCCAATTTTGTCTTTGGAATGTTCCAGATACCAGAATTCCATTATTCTATAATGGGACAAAGAAGAGGCAAGCAACAACCAAACCGGTTGCATGTGTCACTATTTATGATGGCCTCTTGCAAAGTGACAGGCAAAGTCATAGCTGTTTCTGCATCTGTGTCCACATATGTTACACTGAAAAGGGTTCTCGTAACCATGGCAACCCATGTGAATGGTGTAGAGGATGTTGTCAGGGAAATATATGTGACAGTGAGGGCAGTGGTGCAACATCTGGGGATCCTGTATTGGATTGGGTGTCCCTGGCTGGCTGTTGGTTCCGCTGGGAGTGCTGGTTCTCTCGCTGCATGGTCCCACCCCTGGGCTGCAACCACTGTGTGCAGCTGGTCTGGGTTCAGGGGTGATGGGTGAAGAAGCCTGGGCTGCACTGACAGAGACGGCAGCGGGTGCTGTAACAGGCTGCTGGACAAGGAATGTGGGTTTCTCATCTGGTAGAGATTCTGCTCCAGGAGATACTGGGGCTCCCTGAGCTTCTGGTGGGATGCTTGCAAGTTGACCTGCCAAAGTAGAAAGCTGGTTCAATGGGTTATCCAATGCAAAGTCCTGGTCCTCCCTGGAGCCACCTCCAATTGCACCACTAGTTTGTGGATCCTTCTCTAGACCATTATAAGCTTCCTGATGGAGGTGGGCGTGAGAAGGGAGATCATGATCAAAGTCACCCAACTGGTGCTGCTCAGAGCTGGGCTTTTGCAACACCATGGACGGTGGACTGAGGTTGATGAGCAGCCGCCGGCCATAACCTAGAGAGCCTCCTCTCTTTTGCAGAACACTAAGCATTTTTCTGTGAGAGAGAGAGGAGCGTGCACCCTTCATGGGCAGGAGTTTGTGTCTACGACGACGGTGATGAGAAAGGTTACTGCGATCACTGCAACGGAAGGAGCAGAGCTCACATTTGTAAGGCTTCTCGCCCGTGTGAGAGCGCATGTGCGCCTCCAGGTGGCGCTCATATGCAGAGGCAAAAGGACACAAGTGGCATCTGTGGGGTTTTTCACCTGGAGGAAGAGGGAGAACTCTTTTGGAGCTTTAAAGGAAACACCCTGGCGTTACATCTTAAATGCAGTTTTAATGCGTTATAGCTTTATTAAAGTTAAAATAATACAGAAGCAGGTCATGCAATTAACTACAAACTCTGACTCTGGCATTTTTCTGTGCGGTCAGCGGCTCTTTTATGAGTTGCGCGAATGTTCCGATCTAAGGGGGAGAGATTGAAACTGCATCCGGCTGATACACACTCTGTCGTGGGAGAGCTCGTCCCTCGAGCCCACACTTCCTAAAGCTAGATTATAACACGATGGTTCGCGACTCATTGAATTATAATAGGTCACTGTGCATTTCTTATCGTGAAGATAATTGGTAAAGTTAAAGATGGATTGAAGTGAACAGTAAGGTGAAAGGGAGTGGTCTTCGCCCCAATATACACTGCAACAATATGTTTATGATTTGTTTAGTCTTGTTTTCCAATAAAAATATATAAAACTCATTGAAAGCAATGTGCATTTTCTTTAGCAGCTATACGGCAGAAGAAAAAATTATCTGACAATGTTGAATATAATATAAAAATACAAATATTTTAAAATATTAAAAAATCTATTTAAAAAAGATGCATTCACCTGCTAAGCAGCATATAAGATATTTAGACTTGCTTTAAGAGGATGTATCTAAATATAATTTATTTTGTATATACGTGTATTTATTCACTTGGTTATACTTTTGCGAGTGCAGTAAAGACAAAATGTACTTGTATTCAAGATCTATTAGCAAGGCTCTAAAAGCAAGTCTAAATATCTTATATGATGCTTCTCAAGTATATTTATCTTGTTTTAAGTATATTTAGATAATTTTACATGAAAAAAAAAAACAAAAACACTTGATAACAATGGTTTCTTTTTTTTTCACAGTGAATTTCTTTACTGAATTAAACTTAATTAAAAGAATTTTTTCCCCTTTAATTCAGTGAATGTCATTTAGATGTATTTTTAAAAGATATTTTTTTCCCCTATTGTTGGGAAGCACGTTTAATACAACCTTTTAAGTCGGGGCACAAGCTGAATAATCAGTTAAGAGCTAATGATTAATCATTGCAATAATTGTGAATAGTCACATAATCGTGCTAATAATCGTTAGATTAATCGATTATCAAAATAATCGTTAGTAGCAGCCCTACTCTCTAATTGCAATGAAGCCCTTACATAATGGTAAAAGGTTTGGTTAGTTTTTAGCATGCTCAGTGGTCTAACATCACTCGTCAATGTTGTGCGATATGGCAAATCATATCAAAGGCGATGTGACTTATGTTTTAAAAAAAGCTAAACTGGAATTATTCCAGCACGACACATCAGCAAGGTCCGCAGTTCAGGTTAAGAATGTCAGTGCCTTGTAAGGTGCGAGTAGCTGAACTGTGATATTTTTTTTCCAATAGAATTGTTATACTAACCGACAGTAATTTCCAAGGATCATTTAGTGAAATTCGTCAGTATTTGTATAGTACATGCTTCGTAATGTTATACGTAATTGTGAATGTGAAAAGACTAAATTAACGGAGCAGTTATCAGCATGTCAGGCATAAAACAGAGCGAATGAGTGCATTTTGTGAATTAATTGTATGAATGTGGTTATGAAGTAGCCCTTTAGAAAATTCCTTTGACCTTGTCTTAGAAAACGTTCATAAAACTCGAGGATTATTACACTCAGATTAGAACAAGAACATGGCAAGACTTGCAGCTTTGACTTCATTGTTTTTAGGTTGTGGCAAGGACAGTGTCATTTGTTTTTTAAATGAAAACATTACTTGAAAATGGTTTAAAATACATTTTCTTTAATTAATTCTGACTTTTGGACAAAAACTTCAAAAAGAACCATGCAAGTTTTAAAACCAAAAATATATATATATATATATATATATATATATATATATATATATATATATATATATATATATATATATATTTATTTTTATTTTTTTAAATTTAGAGCCTTCATTTCAAAAGTTATTGCATTCGGTTGTTGCCTTTATGTTATAAAGGACCAGAAAGGACCATAATATTTGTGACCAGCTTTGGCTTTGACTTCATAGTTTTACACTTGTCCTCATCATCTATGGACTTGACAGACTTCCTAGACATGATGATTTTTCCGTTAAGGGAACATAGTGAACAAAGGTGCTCCATTGTGGGATTTAGTCAGGGAGCGAACGTTTCAGTGCACTGGAATGATTTTGCGATTGAGAAAGCCCTAAAAATGGCTGACTCCCTGATCAGTGCCCTGATTACTGAACTAGGGAGCTGACTGAGACACCCCAAGTGTAAATACCCCCTTAATTTTTCAAGCTTACCTGTATGGATGCGAATGTGCTCGATCAACCGTGCGGTACCCCTGGTGGCATAGTTGCAGTAGCGGCACTTGAGTTTGCCATCATATGTTCTTTCAAAGCCATCCACCAACATACCTGAACTATCATCCAAGGACATCTCCACTGCTGGATGCTCCAGGCCATTCTGACCAAGTTCTATAAGACAAAAAATAAACAGAATGGATAAGGCTCACACAAAACACATTTTATATTGCTCTACCAAATATTAACCAGTTTTGCTTTCACTACACTTCAAAACAGTACATTTAACAACAGGAAAGCTCTCTCTATGCACCTCCTTGGAGGTCTCCACTCTCCTTTACTCCAATGACTGATCCAGATATCATGTTGACATGTTGGGTCTGCTGACTCAGGTACTCCTGAAAGTCCTTTACAAAATCCAGCGTCTCTGGCTTCTCTTCGCCCATTGAAAGATCTGCACCGTCCTCCTTTGCTGCCTTAAAATGGACCAAATAGACTAAATATAATCACACCCAAGTATCTCATACACGAAAATGAAAGCAATGTGATCCAGCATGCATAACAAAATTTTTCAGGACAGCATGATGCTATTATAGGACAGCAACAGAATACAAATTTACGAGCACTCCACAAGCAGTTCAGATCACTTTGTCCAAATAAATCAGTTGCTTCTTCTACAAAAGCATTTCCTTTCGGATGCATTTAACAACGCTGTCAAGCACTGAGCTTCTAACTTATAGTTGTGTGACACTTATGCTCTAGTTAAACACTAAACAGTTCTATTAGTCTGGCTGTTATACAGTTGGCAGGATAACAGGCGTTGCTATCATACCGAGAGCTTGCTGACGTTGCTCGGCTTGTCCGAATATTAAACTATCATTGAAATAACAACTAACAACGGTTACCTTTTCCAAATGTCTCAGAGAAATGAAAACACACACTCAGTTGCTGGATGTACTGTCTGGCGACCCGCTCTTTCGGGAGAAATCAGATGAACGTTCTGCTCAAATAAAGCTCCATGGTTATGCTTGACAGCTAACGTCAGCGAGTTAGCGCGTCTAAAAAGCTATACATTGGAGAGGCTGAGACCAACGGGTTTGAAACATACTCCGTGCGTCGTTTAGGACCGTGTCACCTGTAAATGAAGAGGGGAAAGTAGAGGTTTGATGGGCCCAAGTGATGCTCTGCGATATCAAAACAAAAGAAAACGCAGGGTTGAAGGTTCAACCAGGGTGTGTGCCGCTGAAAGGATTCCGACTTGTTTCGCCGATTGAACAAAGTGTTCCTGTCTGCAGACGCAAGTAAAACGACAGGTAAAATGGTTTATTGTCACTACATGTTCTTGTTAGATTACTGCTACAATTGAAGTCAGAAGTTTACATACACTTAAGTTGAAGACAGTAAAACACATTTTTAATGAGACTTCGTATTAGCAAACTATAGTTTTGGCAAGTCATTTAGAACACCTTGTGCATGACATGAGTAATTTTTCCAACGATTGTTCACAGACTGATTGTTTAATTTTTAATGGACTATATCGCAATTCCAGTGGGCCAGAAGTTTACATACACTAAGTTAACTGTGCCTTTAAGCAGCTTGGAAAATTCCAGAAAATGATGTGAAGCCTTTGGGTAATTAGCCAGTTATCTTCTGATATGCTAATTTGAGTCAATTGAAGGTGTCCCTGTGGATGTATTTTAAGGCCTACCTTCAGGGGCGTCGGACTGGGGGGGTAAAGGGTACCGAGTACCCAGGGCCCGAGGCAGGGGGGGCCCCTTAGAAGTCAGTTTTCTATACATACATATTTGGTACGGGGGCCCAGCAAGATGGTTTGTACCCAGGGCCCAAAATTTGGTGCTACGCCCCTGCCTACCTTCAAACTATGTGCCTCTTTGCTTGGCATCATGAAAAAAAAAATAAATAAAAAAATTCAGCCAAGACCTCAGTAAAAAAGAAAATGGAACCTCCACAAGTCTGGTTCATCATTGGGAGCAATTTCCATCCATGGGACCACACGGCCATCATACCGAACAGGAAGGAGATGCATTCCATCTCCTAGAGATTAATGTAGTTTGGTTTGAAAAGGGTAACTCAATCCCAGAACAACAGCAAAGGACCTTGTGAAGATGCTGGAGGATACAGGTAGACAAGTATCTATATCCACAATAAAACAAGTCCTATATTGACATAACTCGAAAGGCTGCTCAACAAGGAAAAATTCACTGCTCCAAAACCACCATAAAAAAGCTGAACTACAGTTTGCAAGTGCATATGGGGACAAAGATCTTAATTTATAGATAAATGTCCTTTTGGTCTTATGAAAAAAAACGTTAACTGTTTCACCATAATGACCATCGTAATGTTTGGAGGAAAAAGGGTGAGGCTTGCAAGCCAAAGAACATAATCCCAACCGTGAATCATGGGGGTGGCAGCATCATGTTGAGGGGATGCTTTGAAGGGACTGGTGCACTTCACAAAATAGTTGGACTCATGAGGAAGGAAAATTATGAGAATATATTGAAGCAACATCTACATCAGCCAGGAAGTTAAAGCTTGGTTGCAAATGGGTCTTCCAAATGGACAATGACCCCAAACATACCTCCAAAATTGTGGCAAAATGGCTTAAGAACAACAAAGTAAAGGTACTGGCCATAACAAGCCCTGACTTCAATCTGATAGAAGATTTGTGGTCAGAACTGAAAAAGCATGTGCGAGCAAGGAGGCCTACAAACCTACAGACTCAGTTACAAGAGTTCTGTTTGGGAGAATGGGCCAAAATTCCAGCAACTTATTGTGAGAAGCTTGTGGAAGTCTACCCAAAAGTTTGACCCAAGTAAAACAATTTAAAGGCCATGCTACCAAATACTAACAAAGTGCATGTAAACTTCTGACCCACTGGGGATGTGATGAAAGAAAGAAATGCTGAAATATATAATTCTCTCTACTATTATTCTGACATTTCAAATTCTTAAAATAAAGTAGTGATCATAACTAACCTAAGACAGGGAATGTTTTCAACGACTAAATGTCAGGAAATGTGAAAAACTGAGTTTAAATGTATTTGGCTAAGGTGTTTGTAAAATTCTGACTTCAACTGTATATACCTTAGGAACTGAGATTCATGCAAAACTGGAGAAGTTTGCGCTAGATATTTTATGTAGGCTGCGTGGCATTGTGAGTTGTATTTCTTTTTTAAAGGAATATTCTGTGCTTAATGCAAGTTAAGCTAAACTGAGCATTTGTGGCATAAAGTTTATTAGCACAAAAATTCATTTAGACTCTGTCCTCCTTTTTAGTATTAAAAAAATTCGAGGCTACGGTTAGGCACTTATAATGGAAGTGAATGTGGCAAATTTTTTGAGGGTATATAGACATAAAAATTAAGCTTACAATTTTATAAAACCACTAACATTAACATTTAATTAACAAACAGTTACTTAACATTAACAAAAAAAACTTGTGATTATTTGAGTTGTTAATTCATTGGTTTTGCAGAATTTTACATCGTCATGGCAACGAAGTTGTAAAACTCGACATAACTTTTCACAGAAAAGGTTAGTAAGTGATTTTATCACACAATAATCATGTTAACACACATATCATGTATGTCTTGTTGCTATGCTTTTGAAACAGTAATCAGTGAGTATTTTAACATTTACGGATTGACCCCATTCACTTCCATTGCAAATGCCTCACTGTAAATTGAAATTAATTTTGTGGTAATCAACATTATGTCACTAATGGTGCTGATTGAGCTTAACTTGTATTGAACCCAAAATGTTCCTTAAATCTTTTACAATTCTGCATCCATTGCATTGATTGGGCATGAATTGATGATTCATCTTTTCACCAGATTAGCCAAATATGTGGATAATTTCCATATTGAAATGTCACAAGAATTTTATGAGTACTTGAGCCAATTGCATTACTTTAAATAGCTGGATTGGCTCATTTATGTTTCATAGTGTTTAATATTTAACTAGTGGGGAAGTTAGCCGCAGATCGCATTGCCCCATTTGTGTCAGACTTGTAGGAAAACCATTGAAGAGGGTGTGACAAACAACCAGTTAGAGCCAGAGCATTGTATCCTTGTGACACTCTTCAAAGTTGTAATGAGGGGGTTCTAGTAACACTCACCGACTCATTGCCTGTGATCTCGGTTCAGATGACCAGGGAATAACCTGTATGGCTTAAAGTGCAGGTTAAAATGCAAACAGTCTATTTATAGCCTTACTGTAGCGTTTGTCTTTTATGGGTCAACGTCCATAAAAGGGGTCTTTTATGGGTCAACAATCACATTTGCCAAGCTAATATATTTGGTTAACTTATGTATGTTTATGTTTTATTCTATAGCAGCATTGGGATTCCAGTTCTCTTCTCTTGAAATATAACTCCTGATTTAGTCACATCGTAAATTACATACCATTTATGTTGTGGTCTCAAACAAATAATTTGTATTTTCTGTTAAAGACATGTGGTTGCTGTAAATGTGTAAATTTAATCCTTTTCTTTTAACAGGGCTATAATCTCAGCTTTATTTTGCATTTGTGACACTAGATGGCGTAGGATGTCAAGTTATGACCATGTCAGAAAATCCACTAAAAGGTAGTGTTTGTATGGTTTCATTTCAAACTTGCATTCCATCTGTCATGTTAGTCATGTACAATACGTAATTTGAATGGTCAGTTACCAATTTTGTTTTTATAAGTGCGCTGTCTATTGTATCAGATTGATTTGAAGCACCCTCATTGTAGTGTCAGTTTTATTAGCATTAGTGAATTAGAATGGGTATTTATGAATATTACAAATTCAAAACAAGTCAAACAGACTTCCTCGAACTGGACAATTACTTTAAGGTGCAGTATTTACAGTGTGTGGGTGTTACAATGGAAAGCGCCGTAAACTGATCCAAAGGCAGGCACAACAGCCTGACCTTGCAGGGTTGAACTACGACCCCTGAAGCAGTCAATTACAGCACTTTCTAATGACCTGTCCACACTAATGTTATTTTATAGCAATTTAATTATGCTCAGGTTTCCCATGAAGCCACTTCTCGTTAAATAATTCAAGCAGGGTGACAGTAATTTGTCAGTTGAAAAAGATGAATTGGGGTTTCAAGTGGGCTTCTTTTCAAGAAACTTTATTGTTTTCAAAGCAAAGGTGCAACAGAATGTTATCATTATGATAATAGTTCATTTGATTCTTAGATATATTTTAGATAATCAATGTGTTTGGTCAACTTCACCAAGAGATAAGTTGTTTAAAGAGGAATAACCTTTTGACCTCACAAAGAGAAAATTGGTTTCAAACTATTCCAGATGGTTGAAATTCACAGAGGAATCCATCCATCCATCCGACATTTAAATGCGAAATGTTAAAATATGATATTCTTTGTGTATGTGAAATGTTAGGATTGATATGCAAAGGCATGTGCATCTCTCACTGTATAAAAATCTATGACCTTCCAAGTAGCAGTGTTTGTATCTAGCTGTAGCAAGTGTTAGCAGAAGGTACTTTACAAAACTATTCTTGATTTCACATCTAGACCTCACATCCTGTACTGTATCATTTAATCGATATCTGGGACAAATACACATTTTTACATTTTAAGAATAAATGGAAAGTTGGAATAGTTTTGGTAGCATGTACTGAACACACACACACACACACACACATATATATACACATATTGTTTTGGTAGTAAATAATTTCCTTAGTTTTCATTGGATGAATAAATCTGTATCATGCACATCTAAGTACTATGTAACATCTTATGTTTCATATATGGGTCAATGATGTGATGCCTTTTTTTTCTTTTTTGTCCATAACCATTACATTTTAAAAAAAGCATTACAAATGCAAATCACACAAAACAATTACTTGAACACACTATGACATGTTTTCAATTACTAAGTTTAAAGTAAGCCCCTGGAAAAAAAAAAAATATCAAAATCAAAATTAAAGTAAAAAAAGGTAATTGCCCAGAGACTGAAATGTTTTTTTAAAAAGTCTCATTAAAATCTGACATTCTTGAAAAAATAAATGAGTACATTATATTTGAAAATATGAATAATATTAAAAAAATCTTTTTACCACCAAATAAAAGTTGCATGGTGCAACCAACACCTTGCACCAAGCCATTATGCTGTCATGTGACAAAAAATAAAATAAAATGGAGATGACCCCTTTAGGACTGTTTGTGAAGTTTAAAAGTATTTTGTTATTTCATTAAATATTATCATTCTGACATTTATGCGAAAAGGCAAATTTGTTAAGGTCATTTGTTGTAACCCTGAGAAAACGTTTTTATATTTTTGACAACAAAAAAAGAAGATTGATAGATAGATAGAGAATTTGTATATATTTTTAATATTTTTACTAACTTTTTACATGTATTTACTCTCATGTATTCAAGGTGCAAGGAAAGTATTGCAATACCTTTTAATTGATGGTTACATTGCATATCATTTATAAAAGGATACGTTTTTTTATTTTTTATAAAATGTTATAAATGATTCAAAATGTGTATGAACTTGTCACAAATACTATATTTTAAATAGATTTGAAGAAGATTACCTATTTTTATCACCTCCGACAACTTTATTTTGTCAATGAAATATACTCTAGCTCTTTTTGCTCTTTGCTCCTTGCTCCTGACATGAGACTTTTGATATTTTTTTATTTACTTTTTTATAATCTTTTCTGTACTTTCTTCAAAAAAATTATCAATTAAACTCCATTATTAGCATATTATAGACTTGTTATCTGCTAAATGCAGTAAATGTAAAATTGCATTAGCATTTACATAAATAGTAATATTATTGTTCTTCAGCATGCCAAACTTTTAAAAATATATGCCTATTCTAGCCTACAAGGCTTCATGAGTAATCCTAAAAGGTTGAAAGATGGGTAGAAATGGCCTGTAAATTGTTCTTCTTTCTTTCTTAGTTTCCTCTTTTATCTCCTTCCATTCTAGTGCAGCATCTACATGTGTCTGAAGCTGCTCTGCCTGCACCTGCTCAGGGGTAAGTCATACTGAGTCCCCTGTTGCCCTAATTCACATTTAAAAGCCTTTGAATGAGTGGGCCCCCTTCTCCTCCAAAACGCTTGATTTATGTGCTGTTTGTGGTTTTATAGAACGTGAAACAATTCATTTTCTCCTGAAAAGGAATTGGGTATTAATTTGGAGAAGGCCCCTGAGCACATTTTTAAGACTCCAATCATATGCTGGTGTCATTTAAAGGCTGTGGACATTAGCCCCTGAAGAAAGGCTTTTAATCCTGCCTGGAGAGTGTAGAAACGGCTGCCCCAACGCCAAATCATTACCGTTAAAGGGTGAAGGAGGACCATGGCTGGATTTATTCTTCACACCCCCAAGACTATTTATTTCTGGAGAGACCCTCTCTTACACCCCCACCCTTGTGCGACACGGGCCGTGTGTAGAAGCAGAGAAAGGAAAAGAAATAGGATAAAGGAAGAACATATTAAGCTTTTCATTTTCGTGCCACTTAATTTCCTCGCGGCCGTCTGTGTAATGAATGTAATTGCTACCTTTGATGAGAACACTATTATCTGAATCACACTTTAAATGGGCAAACAAGGCCCCCTCCATCCTCGCTCTCCCCCCACACAAAGCGGGTATGAGATCTCTAATTATGCGACAGAACAAGTGGTTTTTCTCAAAGCCGTGGCGTTGCGCTCAATTGCCAAAGAGCGGCCCTGGTTACATTTGCACAAAGGCGCAGATTAGCGGCGATACGCGCGTCACACACACACACACACACACACACACACACACACACACACACACACACACACACACACACACACACACACACACACACACACACACACAAAGATGCGTTTTAATTTCCTGCATGAACCAATGAATGTCTCCGTTCCGGAAATTCTCATTTAGTTGAATGCCAGATCTAATTTTCCAAAAAATCTGTTCCAATCTGGATGATATAATGTTGTAGCAATGGAGTTAACCCATAGAGGCGTACAAATATTCAGGAAAATAAAACAATTAGACTAATAAAGTTTGACTTTTTTTTTTTCAATATTAAGATTTTGAGGTTTCCACATTTTATTTAAATCACATAAGTTGTTTGCAGTTCACCTATAGGATAAAAAAGTATGTGGCGTGGCGAAGGATTAGGCCTATTTTAAAGCAGCTACAAACGATAGGCGCTTTTGTCGCTCAATTAATACAGGCCTAAGGTTCTAAAAACGGAACAATTCTGTCGCACCTTGAAATGTCACGTGCCACAAATATAAGCTAGGCTACTACGTCTATCAAGTAGCCTATTTGTATGCATTTATATTATAACAAAATGATTTTACCACCTTTTTGTTAAATGTTCTGTCTGAATCACATTCTAACTTGATATGACACTTGCACCTGAAACAGACAGTTCAGTTATTCATGAGGATTTATGTTTGCACATCTCTCGCTGCGCACGCGGTGAATAGCTGTTTAATAAAAGTGTCGGGCGCGTCCTACAGATGACGTGACTTTACGAGGCGTTGCACGATAAACCCGCTGTCACCTTATAAAGTCTGAACGCGCTCGCGTCCCCCTGGCAACGAATCAAAGCATCTTGGAGAGATTTCCAAGCGTCACAGGTGACAGACTGTTCCTATTCGTCCAAGCTCTTGAGCCGCGTATATGCAAAAAACTATATAGCAACGTCGCAAATGACGAATTACACAATTATTCTTAAATGGCTGCCGTTTTCAGATATAGGCTACGCAAAGCCATTTGGTACCTTAAATGTGAGATATTATTCTTCAAAGCAAGTGATAGCTACTTAAATGATAAAGTGATAATCAATTCCTTTGACTATGATGCCTCGCTTCGGGCCTGGGGGAAAAACTACTGATCACTTCTATTGGTCTGCAAATGATGGTAGCCTACTTACAGCATGACAAATGGGTGGCAGGAGCACTGTGTGACTTCAGAAAGGATTATAATATCTGAAACCTGCTGCCAATTGGGCCCAGTCAGGCATTGGAGCAATGGGCAAATATTTCTGAGTAAAGTGACATTTTAGCTGTATTTATCTGAGGAGCCCTACACCAAAACCATATAGGCACGAATAAAGAAGATGCTGTAATAGCTTATGACTGGTTCTAGTCTCTCTGGATGGGGAATAAACTGTCCTTTGCTGAATTATTGTGGCCAAATGCCATTTGTACACACTGTAAACCCCAGTGATCAAAGTAATTAATTGTAGCCTACTGAGTAGAGAAAAATGAAATCATTCAAATTAGTCCAAATAAATGTATCTTGATGAGTATTTTGAACTTTCTTTTTCTTTTGAGTTCACAAAACATACACCTTTTAAGGAACCTGTACTGTTTTATTGTTTTGAGTTTAATTAACTTACTTTTTGTTTTGTTTGGTAAACTCAAATTGGGCAGGGGATTTCTTGTTCCCAGCATACTTTGCATGGGACTTGATAAGGAAATTAAATGTTAAAATTAATTGTTATTTTATGTGTTTTTGCAACATGAATGCAAACGGGGACACTTGTTGGTGTGTATTGTTTTTTTATGTTGCCATTTAGAAGAGTCTTGGTTACATTGGAGTTTTGGGGGTTACCATTATTGTGAAGAATGGAGCTTGAGCTTATCTTGAGGACCAAGTGTGTATTTGTTCTTACTGCTTTTTCCATTACTAAGCTACTAGTCTGACTTCACTTGGGTGAATAAAGTGCTGAAAATACTGATGGTTTACACAAAATTTTAAGTTAAGTGTCATCAAAATTTTAAAATTAACTTAATTCATAAGTTAAGAGCAATTAGCATGCATAAGTAGTACAAAATAAAACCCTGACAGTTCCACTTACTTCAATTGAGAATTTCTTAACTTAAATTTATTATATAACTGATTACCTCATGATTACCTCAAATAACTTATTCATTTTTACAGTGCAGCCTAAAACGTGGGGGCATTTATCCCGAATGTCAGTGCCTGGACATAGCTCATATTCTTGAATGATATCTCCCAACATATAGTTGCCCCAATACTCACATTTCATGCTCAGTGCTGAGAGGAGAACTAATGGATAGCACTGTCTTTAGGCAGGTAATTTAGAGCATGTTCTGTTAAATCTTTAAAACACATGGCAGCAGACACCGCAGAATGCATCCACCCCTGCACCTCCCTGCCACTGTGGCACTGAACCACTAGAGGTTCATAATGGCTTTTTAATTCACAAAAGGAATTTAAATTTAGGGAATAGGGGTATCTATTGTTTATATGCAGAATTGTAATGGTCTTAAACGGATAGTTCACACCAAAATGTAAATTCTCTCATCGTTTACTCACCCTCATGCCATCCCATATGTGTATGAATTTTTTTCTTCTGCAGAACACAAATTAAGATTTTATTAGATGAATATCTCAGCTCGGGTCCAAAAAATGCAAGTGACCAAAGCTCCAACAATCACATAAAAGCAAAGTAATCAATACGACTCCAGTGGTTTAATCCATGTCTTCTGAAGTGATCCAATCGGTTTTGGGTGAGAACAGACCACAATGTATCTCTTTTTTCACGGTACATCTTGCCAATGCAGTATCAAGGGACAATCATGATTTCAAGCTCGATTACACCTCCTAGTGCTTGATACATGTGCAGTGTGCTAGATGGTACCTTGAAATTATGATTACCAAGCAGACTGCTGATGTCAAGATTTACCATGAAAAGGGAGTTATATTTTGGTCTGTTCTCTTCCAAAACCGATCTCTTTTGAAGCCATGGATTAAACCAAAAGTTTTGGTCACTATTCACTTGTGTTGTATGGCTCTACAGTGCCGATATATTCTTCTAAAAATCTTATTTTGTGTTCAGCAGATGAAAGAAAGTCATACATATCTGGGGTGGCATGAGGCTGAACAAAAAAATAAGAGAATTTTCATTTTTGAGTGAACTATTCCTTTCTTTCCAAGTCTTTTTTTTATAGTCTTTCTTTGGTTCCTGTACACAAATGGTTGTGTATATGTTATTACATAGTAAATAAAATGAAATTAGCATACAATTTGCAACAAAATTGTCAGATTAAGTAAATGTTTGTATTAAATCATTCTGTCAACAACTTATGAAATGTAGATTTTAATAAAACAATATGACGCGACATAAAAATTCACTGACATCTAAAGTAGTTAATGGAAATGTAATACCAAATCTGAACTGAGGATTTCTCTTAAGTGATTATTGTGTGCGCACATGCTTTTCATGCATGAATGCCTGTCTGCATTACAAAAATAAGGCTGCACCCAGGCAAAGAGGACATCTCAGTGTAACAAGAGCTAATGAGCGGACCAATCCAAATGAGTATTGATCATTGCTCATAGCTGATCATGGCCGTTATAAAATCTAGTAGACTCCATATCTCTTTTTCAAACTAATGACTCATTACAGAGCAGGTGATCAGTAAAATCCATAAGTTCTGCACCGGTGTTTCCAAACCGGTTAATTTAGTCTGTTCTGGGTTTCAATTACAACTGTTATAGAAACTGTTTTCTAAAGCAACATATGAAAACCCAATGTTCCCTATACCCCATTCTCTACTACCATCTTTAAACAAAGGTCCAGCTTGCTTTCCATATCACAGTCGCTAGTATATTTTATTTATACTCCACACATTGATGCTGTAACAATGAAGTACTCCATTACCTCTGTATTCTGTTTCTAAATGAATAGCCCATCTTGTATATTCACTTTCCCTGAACACTGCTCTTATCCTGCACCCTACCCAGTAGTCCTCGTTAGTCACCATATGAGATGATCGGCCAGGCCATAATGGGATGGAGGAATGACCCTCGACCTCCTTGACCTCTTATCGATCTCTAAGCAGTGCAGCTGGGCCTTCCCAGCCCAATGCATAGGGGGTGGAATTTAATCGTGACACACATTGTACCATGTCAACATTCAGTTGGGGAGATCATTAATAACCTGCCTTACCTGTACAACAATGACAAACTCAGCAGACCACAGAGCAGCAGGGAGTTCAGTTTATGAACACAAAAATGGGAATATCACAAAAATCGCATAAAGGATCATCAAAAGAGATGGAAGAAATTTTGGGAGGCTGATGAAGTGATTATGAAGTGTGTTAAACATTAATTTAAATAAATTAATAAATTATTTATTTAAAAATGTGAAAAAAGAATTGTAAATCAGATATTTACACATGCAACTTTACTTTTCTTTTGCTTATAAATACAATTATTATTTAGTTACTTATTTTTAAACACATTTCACAATCATATTTTATCAAACTACACAATGATGACTAAGACATTATAGATATTACAGTTTTATATTCTGTTAATGCACAATGCATTTAAAGCTGCTTTGAATCTATGTGTGTTGTGAAAGGCACAACACAAATAAAAATGTCTTTTAACAGGGCACTTTGACCCTTCACCATCAGCCTTTTTCACTCTTTTTCTCTGCTTATTTCCGTCAGTCTCTGTTTCTCCATTTTACCCCTATTCTGGTGGTGTTGGCATCTAGTGAGGCATCTTTTCCACCTTTTGTTCAGGCTGTCATGGCTCTTTTTCTTTGTCAGATCCAATCACTCCTTACAATATCACAACTCTACATCTTTTTAAAAATGTCCTGCTCACTCGCTCTCTCTCTCTCTCTCTCTCTCTCTCTCTCTCTCTCTCTCTCTCTCTCTCTCTCTCTCACACACACACACTTTTCTTTACCCTGTTCCTCTGTCCATTGAAGACTACAATAGTGAGCCTGTAGACCTGTAAAGAATTGGCTTTAAGGTTTTCTAAAAAAAAAAAATAAAAAAAAAATAGCAAGGAAAAGTATGTTGTAGGCCACATGGGGGAAATAAGCCACTAATGTAAGCGCGTAATAGTTTTCTATAAATAATCGAATGACAACATAGGCACAAAGGCATCTGGGGACTGTAAAAGAATATGTAACCAATTTTCAATAAATTTTTTGCTATTAAAGCGAAATAGAGAACAAAATATATTTGAGGTCGAAGGAAAGGTTTCATTTGGAGCCAGGGAATAAGGACTTTATGGCAGCATAGGAAATAGTCAGGACCATTGAACAGAAAAGAAAAAAGGATTTTAACGTTAAACAAAAAGAAGCGTAGAGGGAGAGTAAAAAATGTGCTGTGCATAAAATCAATTGGTCAATAATTATCACACTTCTCATGTGTGTGCAGGTGAATGGCCATACATCCTATCCTAGCAGCACTGATTTTATTTGCACTTATGTTTTTACAAATAATCAATGGTTCATTTTGACAGATCAGACTTTGTATAGTACACCTTCATTCGTAGAGAACGTGCATGAAATTGAGATAAAACTGTTAAACATATAGGAAGTGCAGTCCCTGCATTCAGTCATGGGATTTTTAAACTGTTTCATTCTTGTGACTTTGAGTACATTTGTTTTTGTTTCAGAAATACTTGTCTTAGGAGATTCATTATTGTCACGGTCATATATGCTCATCTAGGTGATCCACTATTTCATTGTTATTTTATCATTGTCATCACCACCACCAGTGCAATCATTATCATTATTATTTATTCACATAGAATTTGTTCAGAAATTGCACAACATATGACTTGCTATCTCCTTTATAAAATAGTTACTTGCATCCTCCAATGATGATTGTGTGTGTATGTGAGAGAAAAAGGAGTGGGGGGCATTGATTTGTGGTCCATGTAAGACTAGACTGATATTTATGGGGCGGAAATGCCCCTCTGCCCCCAGGACTCTGATACAAATCAGATCATAGATCTAGGATGACCGTCAAGAAGAAAGGATTATGTGAGGCGAATAAAAAGAGTCTTATCTCAAAAGGATTTGTGTGGTGATACTATCAAGGTTTTTTTTTTTTTTATCCCCTTTTCTCCCACTTTGGAATGCCCAATTCCCACTACTTAGTAGGTCCTCGTGGTGGCGCGGTTACTCGCCTCAATCCAGATTGGGGAGGACAAGTCTCAGTTGCCTCTGCTTCTGAGACTGTCAATCCGTGCATTTTATCACGTGGCTCGTTGTGTGTGATACAGCAGAGACTCCGCATGTGGAGGCTCATTCTTCTCTCCATGATCCATGCACAACTTACCATGTGCCCCATTGAGAGAAAAGAACCACTAATTGTGACCACGAGGAGGTTACCCCATGTGACCCTACCCTCCCTAGCAACTGGGCCAATTTGGTTGCTTAGGAGACCTGGCTGGAGTCACTCAGCACACCCTGGATTCGAACTCACGACTTCAGGGGTGGTAGTCAGCGTCAATACTCACTGAGCTACCCAGGCTCCCTGTTATTAATGATTGATAATGATTGATAAATGATTTGATTTTAGGATTTATTTAGCAAATTCTAATTATTGATACAACATCCCTCTGAATATCTATCATGAAGTCTGTCTCACTCCAAGTCTTTTCTTTCTCTCTTTCTGTCCTTTAAGATAGCCCCCTCCTTTCAGCAGTGGCAGTAGCTGCTTAATTATGTAGGGAGGTAGGAGATCTTTATTCTCTGTGTCCATGCTGATAGTATCTCATTCACTCTCAGTGTTTGAGCTTTAGGTTTTATCTTGCCAGGCTCTCTGACAAATAGGAGTCATCCTACACCTGCACTGAGAACCTGTACTGGTGTTCTACACTTTTGTCTATATATATTAGTGGGCTGCTGTTGGGGTTCATATTTTTGAAGATATTTCTGCTTCATAGTAATAAATCTGTGATTTAAATATCTAAGCATTTGTCCATTTGCACATGCTTCCTAAGATCGAACCATTTGTTTAGAGGATTCCTAAAAATAATTATTAAAATATATATTTAACAGCAAATAATAATAAAAATGATATGAAGTTTAAACCTCTATAAATTACCGTTTTTAATTACTGTAATCTGTTTGTTTGAGTAATCCACCCCATTACACCACGTCTCTCTGTTTCCTCTAGTCAGGAAAGGTCGGTTGCTATGGCCACATTTATATGCATTCATAAGTGGCCCTGAGTGACTGCTCACCATCTCGGCTCCAAACAACGAGCAATAATCAGCTCATTAAAGAAAATCGCCCTCCCTTTCTACCCCTACACTCATCTAAATAACAAATACCCTCTCTCTCCACTCTGCCTTTTTCTCTTTCTGTCCCCGCCTTTAAAGCATATCATAGAAATGTATATCTCTATATCTACAATCAGTGCTGTGAGTGGGGAAAGGAAGGGAGAGAAAAAGTGTGTTCTGTCAGAAGTGGTGGGGAAGAGTGTGAAAGTAGCTGATTTTCTTAATACATCCCCTGGGAGCAGATAAGTCTATCAATCTGCTAGATTGGAAAGCCATTAGGTGCCCTGGTTTATGCGTCTCAAGCTGTTAAAGCAGAGCAGATTGATTGTTGAGCCTTTGATGGGATATGCTGATCTAATCTCATTGTGCTTCAGTTTGCAATAAATTACACAATTCATTTCCCCCATTTAGGTGAAGAAAATGACACCTCCAGGCACGCCTGGCCTCTCTGGGCGAAACAGCACACAGAAGCTATTTTATGGCGCCATTTAGCCAGCAAGCTTTCAGCCATCCAGGCCAACCTTCTCTCTCTCCCTCTGCTCTCCTTCCCCCCCCAAAAAATCGAAGCATAATCAAGGTGTATGTTTAGAAAATTTATTGTTATAATTTCCACCCATAATCTCCTCAATTTTCCTGCAGCCAGAATGACATAGATCATCATCTGAAAAAAAGGGGGAAAATGGATAGCAGTTTAAAATTTATCGGTCTTTGATTCTCAATTATAGGTGTTTATGACTTCATCCGTCTTCAGCCACCTCAGCCTTTTCCATTATGGTGGAATATTATTTGTACGGAATCCATTAAATTCACAAGGCAGGACTCTAATGGCGTGGGCTGCAGTGCTTTGCAGAGGGAAAAGTTTTTTGAAAGGTTAGCTTTAGCAAAAGCGCTGCTGTTATGACACCAGAAATTGCTTTATTGATGGGCTTCCTCAGAGCTGAGCATTTGGGCCATTTGTAATGGGGTCCATATCTCTATCTCCCCTCAGACACTGATGAGAAGCCACTGGTTCCTCAGCCCGATTACAGCACTGTAATGACACACGGTCAGAACGATTGGCCAAAGAACGCTCACACCTGGCTATACTGCACAAGGCATCACCTGTGTGCCTCTATATGTATGTGCCTGTGTGTGTGTGTGTGTGTGTGTGTGTGTGTGTGTGTGTGTGTGTGTGTGTGTGTGTGTGTGTGGTGTGTGTGTGTGTGCATGCGACTCCAGACAGGTGCTGCAAAGCCATTCCATGGATTCAGCCATGGCAGAAAGAATAAATGGAGTATTTAAGCTCTTGGATGGCACAAGCAAGACACAGATCATAGCATCAGATGTAGGACACTGATGGTCAGGGAACATATTGGAACACCTCTGTACCTGATTCACAAAGTGTTACATCATGTTGTTCCGAACCTGTAAGACTATCTTTCTTCAGTGGAACATAGAAGGAGATGTTAGGCAGAATGTTAACCTCAGTCACCATTCACTTTCATTGCATCGTTTTTTCAATAGCATCATTTTCCATATATAAAGGTTTTCAGTGGAATTTTATAAGAATGACCTAAACTTAGAGTGTCGACCTCAACAAGAAGTTATGAGCTAAGTTGGACAACCATGGTACTGATTGCCCACTAGTGATCCAGGTTTCTGGACTGATGTGAGACTACTTGTCGAGAGCCTCTTCTCACCCTCAAGTGACATTGTATTCTGTTCTTTTGTCACTGCATTCCCCAATGAGCATATAAAAGCAGCATAACTGATACTCAGCTAATCACGCTTTAACTCAGAGCCTGTAACTATCCCTCAGCCAATCAATATCTTCACCATGCCAATTAAGGTAGGCCAGATCAGGGCCAGGCCACAGTCAGTCCTTTACAACTTAAATGCCATGTTTAAATCTATTGTGTGTATTACAGTGGGACGAGCAGCCTGACCTTCACACTTTTAATGCCTCGTTTCAATAGTACCGGACATTAATGCACTGAAGGTGAGCATGCAGTGGTCATTTTGTTGAAGTCGGTTAAACAGACCAAGAGAGTTTAAATTGAAGGTTTAGTCTGAGTGCTAATCCTAGACAGTGTGCATAGATAGATCCATCCATCCATCTCAAATCTATGCCTATAGCCTAATAAATCTGGAGTTTTTTTTACTATTCTTTTTAACCAGATGGCAGTAGGCAATTGTTTAACCCTTAATAAACAGATTAAAATGCAACCATTTTTTAAAGTTGTTTAGTGAAGTCCGTTGATATTAGAATTCACATTACATGAATCGTCCAACATGCAATCACAAGAAGGTTTAGAATACCTCCTCGCCCATTTTTCACCGTGTAGTACTTTTCGATATTATACTCATGTCTTTTATCACAATTTCGACCAGACGAGAGAAACTCACAAGATATCAAAACAAAAATCTATATATAATACGTGGGCAATTACAGCGCAAAGTTAGCGGCTTCGGGTCATTGTCAGAGCGCGGTGCGCTTTTCTCATCTCGCGGGTCGTTAGACGATGATGGATGTAAACCTATAAAGTATCTAAACTGGACCTTTTAACAAACCATGAGCAATACTATCATTTCTTTAATAGAACCTGCTGACCGTGTCATTCCGTTGTGCCATTCGTCATTTTCCTGGTGAAATAATCAATAACTACACGCTCTGAAATAAATAATCTAAAAGTCAGGGAACATTAGGCTATATCATCCCACCAGGCAGAGAGACACAAAGAGCCGAGACGATGACTAATATGAAACAGCTATTCATACATGGCACAAACCCCCAATAAAGGCATGCACTGAACCTTGATTCTAATAGCCTATATGTGCGTAACGTCCATCATTCAGATCAATCTCTTTGTGTGTGAACCATTTCTGTGGTGTAATTATTGAAACTAAGGCCTTCCTTTGACCCTCTAACTACTACTGAGTAATGAGTGCTAATAAAACATTTGGCTGATTATTTTCATCAAGGTATTTAGAAGATTTCACTAAACGACATTTTGTGATTTTAATTAAAATCTTCTTTTTTCATTTAAGATAATCTTGTAGACTATATAAATGAATGACTATTATAATACAAAAATATATTAAAATGTATTAATGTAATGAAAACTTGCAATATATTAAAAGTGTAGATTACATTGTCATCTCTTTATCTGAATATGTTTATTGATTCTGTCTAACACCTGATGGCGCTATAGGGAACGATGAAACACACCGTCGAATAAAGATTGTTGCATGTTTTTCTTTTCTAGTGTTGTAATTTTAGTCCATGCGTTGTGTGTGATAATTTATGTATTTTTCAAACTATTGTGTATGACCGACGTGCTGACGGGATGATATCTTCACAAAACCATGATCTTTTGACATGACAATGAGACAATTTCTGACAAAAAGACTAATCCTTAACGCACCTGTTGAGCGAAGCCATTTACATAAATGAAACACACTTGGCCTCCCGAAAGCATTGGTCTGTTGTTTCGTGTCTCCACGAAACGAGACAAATTTGGTGTGCCTGCTAGAAGATATTTAATAAGAGATAATAGTAATATAATAACCAACTAATAACAATCAAATGTGATAGCAGTTCTGATTAAATTTGAACTTTCCCACTTTTACACAAGAAATACATTATTATTAATAATGATATTAAAACATAATTGACAACTTCATGTAGGTTTACTACAGGTCGAGAACACGCGCACGGTTTTCCATTATTGTTTTTTCTTGAGGTGACAGTAGTTTGACAGTTATATGGATTGCAGTCTGCTTGAAAGCCTGCAGTAATTCTTTATTACCCGTAGAGGACGCTCTCACCTCGTTCAATCATTGACTTGTGGCTTTCAGTTCAGTCTTGTAAATTATGGGATAAATATAATCATCATCATGATCGCACAACTCCACACAAACGTTTTTGATTAAACGGGGTAAATAATTGGCTTAAGGTAGGAGTAGGCCTACTGGCAGGTCAAGAACACGTGCACAGTTTTCCCAGTATGTTTATCTTGAAGTGACAAGTTTTGTATCCAAAACAAGTCATCTCGAATCACTGAATCTGACAACATGACAATTATTATAATTTTTTTTAAGATTGTTGAACTGAAAAAAGACATGCATCTAGTAAAGTCCAGTGGACTTTTACCGAACGCTGAAACTAGCAGAACTTTTTGAAACTATCGAAAAATCCTTAAAAAATTGGGCAGTGAGCAGAATGCAAGAAACATAACTAAAAAGCAAACGTTATTAATGATCGCAATAAAAACATGTATAGTTGAATTTTATATTTGTATACATTTATGTGTATTAAAACCACAACATTAAAACCACCTTCGTAATATAGGTCCGCCTCATGCTGCCAAAACACCGCCAACCCGCATCTCAGGATTGCATTCTGAGATACTATTCTTCTCACCACAATTGTAAAGAGTGGTTATCTGAGTTACCATAGACTTTGTAAGTTCGAAAAAGTTTGGCCAATCTCTGTTGATCTCATCTTGACCGAATATATATATATATATATATATTTCCATTTTATTTATTTATGTTTCGCAAAAAAAATATAAAAAAAATCATTTATATTATTTAGTGCAATCCACTTCCCTGGCTCTAACTGACAATTTACGTATGTCTCAATGTGTTATCAGACCAAATATTGGAATACTCAAAAACGTCAACTTTGACTTTGCAATGATCATGGCCTAAACCAAACCACATTTTCGTTATGCTTTCATCACAGCAACGCTTGAACTAAATCCGTGTTCCTTTGTGTTAATGGTCCGTCCTCATTTGCCACCTAATTGGACTATATGAGACCAATAACAGGGGAGAATTCTCAGCCCAGCATCTAACGCGAAGCTTCTGGGAGGCCCCTCCTCTCTGTCCACTTCCCATTTTTCCCTTCATCCCATTTGCTATTGTACGTGCCCAATCGCCGTATACTTTCTGCATTTAACTCGGGTGACATTTTTATTTCATCATTAGCATCTGGCGCCAGACGGACGCGGTGAGCATCATTTTCACCAAAGGAACTCTCGGAAGATGATCAGCAAGATTAATATTGTTTATTTCGCCCCGTATTATTGTCTTTCCTTTTAACGGCAGCGCTGACTGCGTAAACAACAGCATTTCATTTCCAACTACTGGAGCAGTTTACCAAGGACCTTCAAACTGTCAACAGTTTTTTCTTTAATATTTCCCCCCAAAGATTTTACACGGTGGTCAAAAAAATATTAGATCCCCGAATTTTAAATCAACATGCCCGAAACAACCCAGGAAACGTGTGCTTCAGCGAAAGACTCTCCATTTTTCATTAAAAATCTTCTCAATTCTGACAGTAAGCCATCAAAGCCGAAGCCTATTTTGGCATCAACTAAAGCAGGACTTGATGGCAGCTTCTCGCTGTCTCATTTTGGGGAATTGAACTTTCCTCGCTTCGAGTTGCCGACCCAGCGCTTTGCTTTACCGGCTTATCTCGAGCGCGCCTCTGCATGGTGGTACCCGTACACACTCAGTGCATCTGCACATCTCCACAGAACAGAAGGTAAGCTTTGATCCCTCAAACTGTTTCTTTAGCATCGCTTCAAATTTGGCTGTAGAGTATGTGTTGGTTTGCTATGAATTTTTTATTAAGGATAGCGTGATTCTGCTCGCATATGATATTGCTAAGAACAGTGTCTGCTCTGCTCTAGTCTTTTTGATTATAGGTCTTTTTAAGCGAAATAAACAGGCAACAGTGTGCATAAACTGCCTTATTTATATTTATTTTTTAAATGAAAATGAGTGTGTTCGCACTGTTAAAACCCGTAGATGTCTGGAAACATTGAGATAGGACAGCCAAAAGAGTTTACACTGTCAGACGCGAGTTGGCGTCTGTGAAACTTGAAACGAATATGTTTTTGGGGGAAAAAATAATGCTAATTTGAGCTCTCTTATTGTAGCAGCACAGAAAGCAAGGGACTCGTCTCCGACCACAGGCACCGACCGAGATTCACCTGAGCTCGTGCTCAAATCCGAGCCGGACGCCAAAGACGATGACGACGATAACAAAAGTGGAGACGAGATTGTCCTCGAGGAGAGCGACACCGAAGAGCCTAAAAAAGAAGGCTGCGTGGACGACTGGAAGAAGAGTGACGACGACGCGGACAAGAAACCTTGCCGGAAAAAGAAAACCCGTACGGTGTTCTCGCGGAGTCAGGTGTTTCAGCTGGAGTCCACCTTCGACATGAAACGCTACCTCAGCAGCTCGGAGCGCGCGGGCCTGGCTGCCTCGCTTCACCTCACAGAGACTCAAGTCAAAATCTGGTTTCAGAACCGCAGGAACAAGTGGAAACGTCAACTGGCAGCTGAGCTGGAGGCGGCTAATTTGAGTCACGCGGCTGCGCAAAGGATTGTGAGAGTACCCATCCTGTATCACGAGAACTCGGCCTCTGAAAGCTCCAACACACCGGGCAACGTGTCCGTAAGCCAGCCGCTGCTCACTTTCCCTCATCCGGTTTACTACTCTCATCCCATCGTCACCTCAGTGCCTCTCCTCAGACCGGTTTGAGAGAAAGAGAGATGTCTTTTTCTATGTAACTATGTAACTAATACCGTTTCACAAAGACTTGAAAGAGAGAGAGTGAGAGAGATAGAAGCGGGAAATGAAACCAAGAGACAGAGCTATTTTTGTTTAGAAAATAATTTAAAAAAGAAAAGAAAAAAAATTACAAAGACGGACTATCATGCATTTGAGCCCTACATTTTTGTTTTGAAACTTCTAAAAATATACATAAACTACACAGAAAAGGGTTGTTTAGGGGCCTACATTTCTAATGTTGATGTTGATGATGAATTATAATGACTTCGTTAATTTACTATCGTCATTATTATTATTATTATTACTACTTATTCATATAAAGTATATAAATATAATTGACAATTCAACTTGACACGTCAAAGAAAAGTGTTTATACACATGGTTTAGTTACTTTTTAGCACTGAAAAATACCACACAGCTCTGAACATTGTTGTGCAATACTACTGTGTATGAACTCTACATTTTGGCAACAGATTCTTTTTTAAAACGTTTATTTCAGACCCCTTTTCTCGTAAGCCACCTGCTATTAGGTTGAGAAGGTAACCCGCTGAAAACGATTTTGTGTTCTTGGTCCCGTGCGCTCAGTGGACAATCAAAAGCTATATCTGATGATTTGACAGGAAATAAAGTTGGACTAAAGACACATACACACAGAGTGAAAAACTTTTACTTTTTATCTATATTATTTACAGATTTATATGTACAGATATAACGAACCAAATGAGGAAAGGTGTATTTTGTACAGTAATATCTTTTCTTTTTTCTTTCTTTTTTTACACTGTATTGCTGAATTGCTGTTGTGAAATAAACGAAAACTATAAAAGTAATGTCTTGAGTTACTAACCTGACTGCTATGTTGAGGCGAATAGCTAGGAGGCTACGTTGTTGTCTTAATATTTAGTAGTAATTAATAATAAACATGGACACACTGCATGACTGATACATTAGAGAGTAGTGATAAGATACAGGATACAGGATTAGATGCTGCCTAAATAAAATAGGCAGTGTATAGGCAAGTTAAGAAATCAGCTCCCGGACAATAGCCTACTTAGAAGACAAATGTATTTATTTATTTTGTTTAATTGTACAGAGGCAATTCTAGTCATTTCAAATACAACGAAATAGGGCTAAAGTGGTGTAGCCTAAATAGTTTAATACGTTTATAATTGTTTGTTTAATTTAATAATTATGTGGGCCAATTAGATTTATAAATACAATTTGTAACATTTTTTTCGATTTAATCACTTATAATTTATTTATCATTTTGAAAATATCCTCTTATTTTAAACAATTTAACGAGGTATCATCGGGGTGTGTGAATAAATACCGAGTGAATTACAAGGCGAAGACGGTAATATAATAAACATTCTAATTTAATAAAATATCTTGTTGAATATTAAATTGTATGTAATCTTTTTGGTTTAGAGGAAGCTAATTGAACCTTGATGCAAACCCGGAAACACTCCTGCTTCAAAAAGCTTAACCACTCATTACCACCTGAATTACAAGCAGGTGCACCTTTAAATCTGCAAGCGACGCTTTGCAAAATGGCGTTGTCAATAAGACAGTATAATTATCGGTGAGAGAGAGTTTGCGGAATTACATTAAGAGTATTACTGCTCGTTGTGCGTGTGTGTGCGCGCGCGTGCGGAGAGAGAGAGAGATAGAGAGAGAAAGACTAGAGTGAAAACAGTATTTATTTTGTATGTGTTGTATGAGTGTACAATGTGGTCAAACACAAATATGTAATGCATAATCAATCATGTCAAATACAAAATTAAAAGAGGAATCAATTTGACTACAGACTGTTATACCTACACCAAAAATATATTAAGATTTTTACAGATAGTTTCATTAGATTAATTTAAATATGCTTATCCTTTCCAAATTATAAACGGAGTTCAATTAAAACAAACAGTTTCTTTGCCTTTTACAAAACTGTATCTATTGGTTAAAACGTGCGGATTGTGTCTAAGTTTTTAAATGTTATACTCCTCATTAAGTTTAATTAATGAAGTTTAATTAATTAATTGGGAAATTTATGATCAATTCATTATCTGTATTATTTAAATATTACTCAGTGTATTAATTTATTATGATCTTAACCTCAGTTGAAGAGGTTTACAACAACAACTGTAGTGGTAGTAGGGGTAGTAATAGCATAATAATAATAATAATAATAATAGGCTAATAATAATAACAATAACATACCCAATTACTATGAATTATTAGTATTGTTGAACACTCTACTAATATAAACAAACCAACCTTTTGTAAACAACATTATTTAACATTAACTTATTAACAATATTTTATTAGCCTCATCTTGTTTACTGTTAAGTTCAACATAGGCCTACTAATAATACATTTTTACATTAAAGGTTACATTAAAATTATTTAATGCATTATTATCTAACAACTTAAAACTTTCATAAATTAACATTATGCAAAATTAATGAATGCTGCGAAAATATATAAAAATGTATCGTTCATTAGTTCATAATAACTCATGCATTTACTAATGTGTAAAGGGTTACCAATAATAATAATGATAATAATAATAATATACTCTCGTGTGTGGCTGCTTCAGCTTAGTTAAAATATAGAACCATTACATTTCATATATTTGTGCGATATAGATTATGTCCCAACAGTTATGTAAAAGTATAGCCTACAGGCAACGTGCAGGTCTATATTGTCGGTCATTTGAACATAATCGTTACAAAAACTAAATGACCTACTGCATTAAACAGGGGGCCAAAAACGAGAGAACTTTAATATGGGTCATTCTGGCTCATCGACAAGCATCGGCCCTTCTATTGCGCTCTTCCTCTCTAATGTCGAAATCAACTCGCGGCGTTGGGTGTAAGCACTCAGCCAGGAGCACATTCAAATAGAGCCGCCTAATCATAACTCCCGTATTGATGGATAATATAATGCAAGCCCATTACGGTGAATTAATAGATCGCAGAGGAATTATTGCCTGTCGAGTATTGATCGGGTAATGTCTGTAAAATATTGTTTCAAATCAAGGGCATTGTTAACAGTTTTTTTTTTTTTTCACTTATGGTTAACTGATGACCTTGATCCACTGTCAAAAAAAAAAAAAATATATATATATATATATATATATATATCACTCGATAATTTCCATTTGACCATATGTTTATGTTAAGAAGGGATGTGAGGGTAAAAACAGATAAAATTATCTCTGATAGCAGCCCATTAACAGGAAGCTGATAAGTGGGTTTAAATGGTGAACACATACACTGTATATTAACATAACTGGGAAACTGCTTTTGGAGGTATTTAAACAATCCTCACTCCCTCTATCATTATTACTATTATAAGCTAATTGTATTATTATTTTTCTTTATGAATTTGATAGGGTTGTCAGCTCATCAAAGCTAAAGCTGACGGAACGGTGATTGGACAATTTCGATAAAACAAAATACGTTTAGCCAGCCTAACATTTTCAGTCGCAAAGGATAACAGATAACTCACTGCGTCACAGGATGAGACTGACAAAATGGACTATCATCTTCTCTATTGAATTATCTTTGGCTGTGTCGGGGAAATTTTTTTTTCAGTGCTCTGACTGCAAAGTACATTTACCTACATACACGAGAACGTGAAATCGGGCCTATTTGTTTAAATACATTTTTTTTTTTTTAAATGTCATTCAAGAAAAGTGTTCTTTTTGTCCCAACTTTCCTATTTGCCTTTGTGATTCAAAGCGAGCATCAGATTTTCATCAAAGTTATATTAAGTGAAACATAAGTTGCGGGGCAGTCTCTGATTGAAACAGTTTAAATTTTAATTGTGTTTTTAATTTGACATATAGTTGCAGAGAGGAATGACACCACAACGCCGAGGGGCGGTCGATTCGCTTAATTTCTCCCTCAGGGATTGATGAGTATATCAGAGCAGTAGATTGGAAACCCATTAAGACTCAACGGTTTGGTTGTTAATTGGATCTTGATGAATAGAAGCCCTTGGTTGAACTATACTGATCCAATCTTCTTGACTTTCTGTTTTCCAATAAATTACCCAATTCATTTCCCAGCCGTAGATTACATAAATTGTACACCTCCAGGGCTTGAGCCTCCTCTCTCTCTCTCTCTCTCTCTCTCTCTCTCTCTCTCTCTCTCGCTCGCTCGCTCTCTCTCTCTCTCTCGCTCTCTCTCTCGCTCTCTCTCTAGAACCATTTGAGAAAAAATAAAAGTATCATGAATGAAAATCGAAACATAATCAGCGTTTATACATAGAACATTTATTGATATCATTTTCTCTGGTAATTTCCTAATCTTAAAGTTGGACACGCCATATATCATAATAGCTACACGTGTAAATGGCCCTTTGTTTAATATTTATCGAAGCTTGATTTTCAGATCAAAGGCACCCATGACTTCATCTGTCTTTCTTGCTTAAAGCATTCTTGCCAGAGCCCGTTATATGTTCGGTCATTACTGTCTGCTCTATGCTGCGCTGTCTGACAGCACGTGCAAAACCCCTGTTCTGCCTGAGCTGAAAGATCTTTGCCTTTATGAACTCGAGACAAATTGTGCCATAAACGTTGGATGTCTTGGTGCTTCATATAGATAACACTGATCAGTGTGCCATCACAGGCAGTTAAAGAAATAAAACTGAAAAACCCCCTTGTATATTTTAACGTTTAAAGGAATATTCCTTGGATAAATACAGTAAAAGTTAAGCCAAATCGATAGCATGTGTGGGATCATGTTGATTGCCACAATTTTTTGCCTCGAGTTATCCTTTTTTTTTGGTAATCAACATAATGCAACAAATACTGTCGAATGAGTTTTATTGTATTTAACCCAGCATATTCCTTTAACAGAGCAATACAAATGCTCTATTGGCCTATATATCAGGCTACCACATTTACCTCTAAACACGTAGAAAATAATACTGGAAGATGTATACTTTTATGGTGTATTGTTTTTGTTTAATATCTAAATGGCCTCTAAGCCATCCAGACTCGGTTGACAGGCGCTGCGTATGAAACCGGCTCTTTAACGATCAGTGCAGATTTCACGCCTTATGTGAATGCGCCATAAATCGTTGGGCCGCTGTGAACTAGACCCTCATATTTTATGCAATAAATGACTATATGTGGGCATATGGTCTCTTTAACAACCGTTCCAAACAGAGTTGCAGATTGTGACAGTTCAACCACATCGTTTCTATCATCGTGTACATTTAGTTCAAGCGTCGTAGCCAACTTTTAGGGCTTAATACCAAAGTCATATTGTTAGATTTTTGTTCTAGCCACATATAGGCTTCACTGTAAATGAGAACACATGGAAAAATACTTTAAAAATATTTAACAATAACAATAATAGTAATAAAATGCAAAAATATTTTACACTTGCGGCTATTCATCACTGGTATAGCCCAGTTTGTCTGGTTTGGAGACCCATGTGTGCGTGGCATTACGGCCGACCTTTGAAATTTGTAGTCGGGGTCGCTCAACCCTGGCTCCCTCTGCTCCATTAGGTGTCCGCGTGCTGTCACCACGACAAAGCCAAAGCATTTGTTAAGTGTCGCCAGCCTTTAGAAAACGCTAACGAGAGCTAATGTGGCAGAGCCACAGCTGCCCTCAAGACACGAGTCAGGGGTGGCGTGCGCGCACACGCCCCAATCAATTAGTCAATCAATTAAACTGGGCCCTACCAGCGCGAGTCGGCCCACAGAGGCAGTAGATTAGCCCACCATAATGATCAAATTAATTCTTAAACGGAGATAATGGACGTGGAACGAGTTTATTATTTTCAAGAAAAATGAGATAGGATCCATTATTAGGTCTTAGACTGTGCGTTAGATTATTTGATCAATTTGCCATTTATAGCACAAGACTAGTGGAATTTAAAACGACTGTTTAATAAGATATATGATTTTGAACTAAACCATGGATTCAGATGATTTGTGAATATGAGGTTGGACCGGTCTCTGTAGAGTTTATTGTTGGTTATTGATGTGCTTGAACTTGAGATCTCTGAGCATACTCGTTTGGCGAACAAAGAACACTTCTATGAGTTAACAGCATGGCCGCCTGTGCAGTGAGTTTGTGTCAGAAATCACAGTCTTGTAAATCTATTTTAAAAGTGCTTTTAGAACAGTTCAGCTCTAGCTGAACTGCATGGTCAAATGTTGTGACAACACGACATACAATGATGCATCAAAGTGAAAGTTTTGTAAAGATTTTTACAATAAATCTGTTAAGGAAATCTGTTTACATATCTCAGTTGACAAATCTTCCAATATATTGTATATAGGAAATATAAAATCACAAGATGTGATCTGTAGGCTATAATGTTTTTTAAATGTATAAATTAATAGGCCTAATTGTGTTAATAATTAAAAATAAAAAAATAAAAAATTATATATATATATGATATTATTAGAAACAATAATAATCACAATTTATCAAACTGTAAAATTAGAAGCACGTAATGACAATGAATAATTATATATCGAGTAGTATACAGAAAGCTAGAATAAAGATGGTTGTATCAGTAATTTCTCCTTCCAATGATAACGTCCGTCATGCATTAACACATTTTACGAGATTTTTAAGAGAAAACCCTTAATAATATTGAACATCGTGCAACTAAATGGTGAAAAGTACACAAATGTTTTGCACAGTTAATCACCATCGGGCGTTCAGCGCTTATCTTGAGCCCTTAAGGAACTCAACACTTTATTCAATTTGAAATTTCCGGGTGCGCATTGAGCGCGTGATTGGCCAGCGCCGGTCTTACCTTCATGCAAATGAGGGCACGTTCCACCCGCTTTTAGACCAGAGCTCGCGGAAGTGGAGAGGAATGCATTCGAACACTTTTGAGCACCACGAAAAACAACTTTTTTTTAAACGTCCCAACAGCTTTAAAGAACCCTTTTCAAATGTCAAGACAAACATTCTCTACGTAGTGGAATTTATTACCGCAGTGGCGTTTTATCAATTTTAGAACATTTTCAAACTGTTATGAGGCGAGAATGAATAATTCGGAGGACAGCGGAAGCAAGTGTTCGCCTGCCCCCATTTCAAACTTTACGATCCAGTCCATTCTGGGCACTTCCAACGAGGGAGTCCGGTCATCTGGAAAGGACGGTCCAAAAGCCCAGCCTAGGAAGCGGACGCTGTCCGTGTCATCGGAGGACGACTGCAGCGCCGGAGAGGACTCGGGCGACTGCTACTCTGAGTCCGGCGTACCGGAGACCTGCAACCCACACCAGCCTTTGAACTTCTCCATCCTCGGTAAGTGACATCGAAACTCCTCCAGTGTCATTCTACTATCATTTTGAGACAATCGTGGTCAGTATTGGACTCCCGATCATATTGTATAGTAAGGAAGTCGCTTTCCCAAAAAACGTCTCACTTTAGAAGCAGTAAGTACAAAAAACACGGGGTTGTTTTTGTCATCATGTCCCCATTGCCACCACTGAATAAAACCACAGTAGTGTTTTTATCCACCATATTATCGCGCCTCGGTGAACAGGGGAAAGGTCAAATAATTAACAGCGTGTTTTCTCCAACATCCTGAATTTAATCGAGTCTGCTAATTGATTATGCCGCTTTCAAAGGCAACGCTGCATTCGTCAATTGAGAGTTAAATGTAACGCGATTTAATTAATATCCCGCACCAGTGCTAGTCGTATTGTTTATTTATCAGGGCACTTGTAACCTTTCAACAGTCGATCAAACAGTCAGAGTTCACATTTAATGAACTCTTGTGTAAAGTATCGAGTAATGGCGATGGTTTGCCAACTAGGGGGGAAAAAACACGGAGTGAATTTGATGAAGGACGAATATTCAAAGCACATTTTTTTTTGTACCACACTAAAAATAAACAAGACATCAACCATTAATTGAATTCACTAATGCAGACAAATTAGTTTAAGTGGCATGTGGATATTGTTCACTGATGTAGTCTGAACGAAAGCAGGCAGCATTTTAATGGTTGTTATTCTTCAAGCACAATTTGATATATATATATATAGGCCTATATATATATTCTTTTTATTATTGCATTGGTTGCAGGTGCCACTAAAGGACTTCTACCTGTGCATGATGGGTTAGACCGCCGGCCGCATTTGACACCATCCATTCTACCGGATTACAAAGAGGAGCGAGCATGTAGCCAGATGTCTCCCGTTTCTGAAGACAGACAACGAGACGGCCCGGACAAACAGAGCAGCTCCGCCAAAAAGAAGACGCGCACTGTTTTTTCTCGGAGTCAGGTTTACCAACTAGAGTCCACATTCGATATGAAACGCTACTTGAGCAGCTCCGAGAGAGCCTGTCTCGCCTCCAGCCTCCAGTTAACGGAGACACAAGTGAAAACGTGGTTTCAGAACCGACGAAACAAATGGAAACGGCAGCTCTCTGCAGAACTGGAAGCTGCGAACATGGCGCACGCATCGGCGCAGACTTTGGTTGGGATGCCCCTCGTTTTTAGAGAAAATTCGTTGCTCCGGGTGCCAGTGCCGAGGTCCATCGCTTTTCCAACTCCCCTGTATTACCCGGGAAATAATTTACCAGCTTTACCGTTATACAATCTTTACAATAAGATTGAATATTAACTCTTGTGCACAACGAATGTTCCTCTATAAAGGATGACACACTATTAAAACGTACAAAAACACCAATTTACATATGTTTGGCAAAATCATTTCTATTTATACCTCTTTATTTGGTGGAAAAAAATATATTTCTTATTATGCAGCAATTATACGAGTCTATGTGTAAAACATGAAAGCAACACGTTTCTGTACATATCATATAAAATACACCATGTGTATATCATAATGATCATTTTGTACTTTGTTTTACATTTCTGTTCACTATTAACCCGTTTGAAACAGTATGAGGAGTGAAAAAGATTGAAATAAAAGTGTAATCATTCGATCACTGTCTCTAAAATGAAAACGAACGAGGTTTGGAGAAGAACCCTAGTTCATAATACTATTACTAATAAAAATAATTTGTCAAAGGCTATATTACTCTATAAAATCATCTATCAATGCAGTGTATCGATTCAGGTACATTGTCAAAACAGTTTCATTCATTTTAGTAATTTTGATATATTAAGCCTGGCATTTATACGTTTGCTGGATTAGTTGCAGTCTGTTTGAATAATAATATTCCTTAAATTATGATATATAAATAAATTTAAATAAAATTTCAAAAAAATGCATAGCAGCAATAAAACTTTAAAAAGACTCCATTCTAATTTTGAAGTGATGCCCCTTCCTCTAAACAAACACAAGTTTTAATGCTTCTGACCTGATTTTTTTTTGCATATTTTTAGCAGCTAAAAATCACAATAGAAGAAGGCCTACATTAAGCTTTGATTAAGTAATTGAACATTATTTAAAGCAAATGCATATTCCATAAAATTATTATCTTTATGGGTTAAGAAGATTATTATGGAAATATATAGGCTACCTATTTCTCAAAGAACACGGCAGACACGCATACATTGAGGTTGAGATTGACTAACAAAAATATATGGACTAGGTAGGCTATATATACAGAACACTGTCAGTGCTTCTTGACAGTGTTCTGTGTGCTCATCAGACATGCCACTATAGCTGAAGACAAACGTCTAGTTTGTGTAACAGTGACACTGGGTCATGTAAAGTGTCCCTAGTTGATGCTTTCGCAATTAGGGATAATTACATGTTCCTTGTCACACGAACACGCATTCAAACATACTCTGAGACAAGCGGGACGTCAAAAGCGCAGTGGTGCCTCAGAGAATCCGCAGTCAAGAATGACTGCTCGCGGTGCAATCTGATAAGACTCACCCGCTGTCAAATTACAAAGGGTGTAGTGGTGTCACGTTGCACTGATTCCATGTTCTCTACACCGGCCAAGGAGAAAGTTCATTATCAACACACACAGGGGCACTCTTTCCAACATAAAAACAGATGACAATACAGCACTTTGAATGGAATGTCACCCCTCCAAATATGTTAGTTTTAAACAGTGCGGATTAAACCATGCAATATCTTAGCTCAAAATCAGGCTTTGTTTCTAAATAAATACAGCCATAGCCTGCTTCATGTAAAATACCTTTTTTTCAATTTACATGTTAACGGATGGAAAGTATATGACAGAGATTAATGTATATATATATATATATATATATATATATATATATATATATATATATATATATAAACTTAAAAATTTCATCCTACAGGTTTTCTCTCTGAGTAAAAGCGCATACACTTCCGTTCACTGTTTTACACACCCTTGTGTAGGTGAAATGGCAGGTATGTATTACAAATTTTAATAGCACAGCAATGAAAATGATTTGAAGTGGTTTGAAGAGGTGGAAGACAGCGTGGAGCAGATTTGTTGAGATGATGTGTTGTGCCTCAGGATTCATCAAACCTGCCTGGCACAGCGAAAAAGCAAGAGTAATTCAGTTTGGGGTGTAATTTATGAGCAAGGTAATGGCCGCTATATATAAAGTTGGAAGAGAGATAGAGAGTATGTGAGCAATAGAAATACAGGGAGAGAGAAATGTTTTCCCATTCTTCTAATATTAGAACTGACACTGGTATATAAATTTAAAAGCAGTATTAAATCTTAAAAGTAAAATATCTGCAACATTGTCCTACTGCCTTGTTCATGTGTCAAGTCCAAATTAGACATCTGACTTATAAGGTGCTTATAAAAACACTGCATGTGTCTGCCTGCTATCTGGGTATTGTTTGCTCATGATTATCTTTGGATGCGTGTGTGTATTTTTTTTAAATTTACAAATTTTGTTGATACCACATTGTCTAAATGCTGGATAATGGAGTGCTGCAGGTTTGGACAGACATTTGCCATAATTGTCACTCACTACAAACATAATCTAACAGGAGCTGCTTTTGTCTCTAAATGAATTTAAGAAAAAACATAACCAGGTTTCTGATTGGTCACTGTATCACTTATGACCCCCATGTGCGGCTGTACCTTCAGACTAATGGCTGAAATGAGGAACTTGAGTCTGAACGGATTCTGGTTTATATCAAGACCTAATGGAGGAGCCGAAGGGAAATCATGTTTGTATCCTCCAGACAATAACTAAATATAAAGCCACTTAGTAATTTCCAGATGCACTCTGAGATAACTCACAGTTGGATGATAGAGTTTAACATTTCATTGATGCACTGTTTAGAGTGAGGACCATTCACAACAAAAAGCAACTGAAAAACATCTAAATATCTATTTAAAATACATACATGGACATAAAATTGTAATCACTTTAAAAATGAATAAAAATTAATACAGTATTGAAGTTCTCATCTCTCCCTGTATGATGACTAAACTATACACCGCTTTCCTGCTGTCTAGTCCAATGATGCTTATCACTTATTTCATTGGGCAATAGAAAGTAAGTCCATTTTATATAGCAAAATCAATAAACATGGTATAAAAGTATACCAGTCGGCAGAAAATTCTAGAGATGAAAGGCAATCACATTTTTACATTAGATTACATTGTGAGAGAAAAAGCATGAATAGTTGTTTTTACTTGTTCCCTAGTTTAATGTTACAGAAACGCAAACATTCACACAAACATTCACATATGTTAACATACCCTAATAGTAACGTTATCATTAATAACACTTCCCATTGAATGGTTTGGAGCAACAATGTTGTACAAATATACTTAACTGAAGAAACCTATTTTGGACTTTATAAGGCAAAATTGTAGGGTAAAATCTTTTTGTTGTTTTATTTTTTGTGAGAAATTCAAAGTGGCATTTCAAACATTGAAGATGCTGTTAAAACACTCAACAAGTAAAGAAACACAGAAAAAGTCCTCCCTTTCTTCCATGACATCATCATCGTGATGATGCTTTCACTGTAACAGTTGTGTGAAACCTCTCCCTTCTCTCCTCCTCTATCTCTCCACCTCATCTTTACTTATCTTACTCTTTGTCTCTTTCTTTCAGACCCTGTTTTTTTCATAGGGTAAGAGGAGGGGCAGGGGCAGGGGATATGGGTGGGAGGGGGGTGATAGAGTCCTTATTCTATTTAAGAGGTACAATTTTAGTAATGGCTTTTGCTGCAGTCCGCAGAGGCACAACCAGCCTCCCTCAATATCCTGACCATTATTTGCTTGTTTAGTTAAATGATGTTTCTAATTGGTTCATAATTAGTTGTAATGAGGCGGGCCCGAATGTCTCTGACACAGATATGCCTTAATTCAACATGGCATCTCGCTTCTTCAGGAATAGTTGCCCGTGTTTCTCGGAGGTCAGGAAATGAAAGGAAGGCTGGAAGGGGGAGGTTTCCTGCCATTGTGTGTTCCCGTAAATTGGAAAATGAAGTTTGCAGAACAGTAGGGTTGAAGACTGGGCCAATGTGTGCGCTGTTATCGTCCATCTTAAATGATCTAGTCAGCCAGTTGTCAAGGAAAAATAGATGGTTTCTTAGCTGTTGGTACTGTATCACAGAACAAGCAGAATAAAACAGCTGTTTAGTATTACAAATTTGAAATGGTATCCTTAAAGGTTTATTTAAATATTCAATCTTTCTTTTAATCAGGGAGATGTAGATTTTATATTTGTGTGTGTGTGTCTGTGCTGTCTTGATGTTGGTGCAACTATCATTATGAGGACTTTCCATAGCCATAATGATTTTTATACTGTACAAACAATAGATTCTATCCCTTAAACCTAACACAACCCCTAAACCTAACCCTCACAGAAAACTTTCTGCATTTTTACATTTTCAATAAAACATTGTTTAATATGTAATATGACACTAGAAATGTCCTCATAAACCACATTTATTGCATAATACCCTTGTAATTACTAGTTTGTAACCTAAAAAATTGTCCACATAAACCACAGAAACATGCCCACACACACATTACGTATACACACATTCACTAGTGCCCAGCTTTAGCTCTAATAACTGCATGTAGAGTAAGTCAGTCTGCCATCTCTTTAATCAATTCAGTTCAATTCAATGGGGATTTATTGGCATGAATGTAAACAATACAATATTGCCAAAGCAGAGGTTGCGTAAAAAAAAGCAGAACTACATCTTAATCTATAATTACATTTAGTTTAACAAATATAAAAATAAATTATAAAAATAAATACAAAACAGGTTCAGAACTGCTGAAGACCACAGTGTTTAAATAACTGAAGAGAACTGACATATAATAACACATAAATGAATATACACACATACACTGAGGGTCACTGTGGTGAACATTGGGGTGACACACGGGGGTAAAACACATAACACAGATTCACCCACTGTCTCTCAGGCTGTGACATGTTAAAATTTATCTTGCAGCCAGTGCTGCTGTGTGTCCCTCTCCAAGTATTATGTTAATTTGTTTATGCTGTGTGTTAATTTATCCATACAAATGTCCCTTGTATTTTGAAAATTTGGACAGTGAATTATAAAGTGCACCTCTGTCTCAACCTCACCTGTCGTACAGTGAGAACACACACTTTCTTCTCTGGGTAACCATGTTTTTCTGTGTCTGCCTCTCTCGATGGCGAGACTGTGCTCACTGAGCCTGTACTTGCTCAGGATCTGTCTCTGCTTTGTGTCTCTGACAGTCAGGAGGTACTCTTCCAATTCATACTTTGATTTTAGAGTCTGATAGAATTGTAATTTGCTTTGTGTTTTCTTGATCCCAATGTTCTTGATCCCAATGTTCCAGATAGGTGATTTGAGATTGTTTGATGATGTGATTTATTCTGATGTTTGGTTGTAAAGCAGTGCTGGTCTGAGGCTGGTTACTGCTAGTACTGTTAACCGGGTTAGTGAGTCTCAGAACCAGCTGACTGAGGGGACTGTTTTCAGGGTTCAGTTCTTGGGTTTGTAGTGCTTTATAATGAAGCGACTCTGTGGGACTTGATTTTAAATGCATCCAAAAATTTTGAGATCTTTTTTGTATGTTAATGATCAATGGGAATCGTCCTAATTCTGCCCTGCACGCATTATTGGGTGTTTTCCTTTGTAATTTCAAAATTAATTTGCAGAATTCTGTGTGTAGGGCTTCTGTTGGATGTTTGTCCCATCTAGTGTAGTTCTGATCACTGAGTGGACCCCATACCTCACTTCCAAACAGCGCTATGGGCTGTATGACACTATCAAAGATCTTACACCAGATTGGAATTGGTAATTCAGTATTATAGAACTTTTTCTTAATAGCATATAGAGCTCTTCTAGCTTTAGCTTTAAGTGCATTCACTGCCTTACTGAAGCTCCCTGATGCAGTAATAATCAGCCAAAGGTATGTATACTGCATTGTGTGCTCTAGGACGGTGCTGCCTAGAGAGAACTGGTGTCTGTGTTCCTGACATCTGGGCTTTTTCTGAAAGACCATAATGTTTGTCTTCTTCAGGTTTACTGCCAGGGCCCAGTTCTGGCAGTATAGTTCTCCAGTAGGTCCAGATGTTGCTGTAGTCCCTGTGGGGTGGGTGACAGCAGCACCAGGTCATCTGCATAGAGCAAAATCTTGATGTCTTTGTCTTGCAGAGTGAGTCTCTGTTTATGATTCTTGCTCTCTCGTTTTCTTTCTTTTACATGAAAAAATAAGCTCACTCATTCAATTATATTAATGTGGGGTAGTAAAAGTTGATCATGGATGCACTTGCTCACTCAAGGGAGACTGTAACCAAACAGAGAGAATTAAATAATTAATTCTTCAGCTTTGAAGTGAACAATATATTTTCTATCACGCACGCACGCACGCACGCACGCACGCACGCACGCACGCACACGTTGGTACGGCTAGGATAGCCGTACCAACGTGTGTGTGTGGTACCAACGTGTGTGTGCGTGTGTGTGTGTGTGTGTGTACTCTCCATAGACATAATTATTTTTATACTGAACAAACTATAGATTCTATCCCCTAACCCTAACCATACCCACAGGGACGTGCACAGACATTTTGGAGGGCAGGGGCTCAAGTGGAAAAAAAGGGCACTTCTCATAATAATTTATTTACAATTATAAAATGTTAAATATATTAACACAACTCTGACTATCTTACCAATGTATTTTAATTCACTCGCACTCATGCAAAGTTTCATACTCAGCAGATTTCTACAAAATAATTCACACAGTTCACACAGAGACCATGGTCTTCTTTAGTATTCACTAGGTTTATCACAAGTGCAGGCAACAGCAAAGGAAACTATGCCACAATGTGCATGTTTTCTATGCTACTATTTTCAAGTGTATATTTAGAGTAAATGACTGCACCAATGAGAGAGACATAGTTGAACTAATAATTTGTTTATTTTGCACAAGGCAATAAATACATCGTTTTTATTATTTTGGTGTTATTGTAATACGTAACACATCAAAATCAACAAAAATCTTCACACTAAAATAAAAAAGCCTGTTGCTGCTATTTTGTTAATTTTACAGGGAAAAAACACTGCAAAAAATGATTGATAAAATACAAAGATACAGCAATTTAACCTAAATTATTACAAAAAAATGTCTTGAACTTTGAAATAATATAGTTATTTTGTTAATCCTATTAACCTGCAATGCCTTGTCAAATGTATGCAAATTAGTGCATTTTAATTTACGTTAACGCCTATATTTTTATATCAATGTGGCGATTGAGATTATGTTATTAGAAACAAATTTGACTGTATTTTACATTAGCCTGTATGGCCATGATATATTGCCTTAGCTAAACTTTATCTAATTTATTTAATTAGCTAATAGCTCATGAGTCATGCATGTAAGCAAGACAAAAGTTAACTATATTTGTCTTTTGGCGTTTGGCTAATTAGCTGTAAAGTCAAGGCACTGGTAGCTTAGTATTTTGTTCATCACCACTCACCTCCACACAAGCCAAGAAACCAATAAAAACACAGCTGGGATAGGAGCTGGGAGGGGCTGCTTTCCACCTGTCTGTGTGGCTGAAGTACCGATGTGTGCACTGCTGCATGGAGATGCGGAGAGAAAGAGAGAGGGAGGGAGGGCATCGGAACTTGACCAAGTCTCATCTCCTGACCTGATATTTAGATTTTTTGTTCAATAAATATATTTGTTTGACAGGGAAGCTGTGCACAAACAGGAATATATATATATATAATGTAAAAATGCAGAATGTTTTTTGTGAGGGTTATGTTTTGGGGTAGGCAGGCACGTGCACACATAGTCATCAAAGGGGGCTTGATCACCTGCACTTTTTCCTCCAGAAGAGAAAGTTCCCTTTTACCTGGGTGCTTTTTTATTAATTAAAGGGAATAACGTTTAGCAGTTTTTTTTAAGTGATTTGAATTATCAGGACACTAGAAATGTCCTAATAAACCACATTTATACCATAATACCCTTGTAATTACCAGTTTGTAACCTTAAAAATGTCCTCGTAACCACCAAATAACCCTAGCTCCCCCGCACACACACACACCTGTAAGGTAATCAGTGTAATGTTGAAGGAAAAACCTGATTAGAGAGATTTATTGACTATCGGAGGGAGGGGTCGCTCAGGTGTGAGGCAAGGCAGGCAAATGTAAAATGCACCTGTACTTTATGGAGAGGCATATTGAGTGATAAGGTGACATGTGAAATGTGATTGCAATCTTATTTATTTCGAGTACTCTACTTTCAAAAATAAGTGTGCAGGTATTTGATAAGTACCATATTAGGGTTAAAGTGTTTTAACCTTAGCAAAATGACAAGGATTGTTGTGCTGATCCAAAAGCCCCAGTGAACACTTGACTAAGGATGTTTTTAGTAAACAAACAAATCCGTTCTGAGAGATCTCTGCATTGAGTTTAAAAGCATTATGTCTGAGTAATAATTCAGACATGTGCATGTGTGTGTGTATGCATGTGTATATACTAGGGAGACCCACTAGAGATCATTTTCTCACTGAAAACATATTTGTAACCATTAGTGGGGTCTCCTGTTTCATGTCGTCTCTGAGCTAACAGCATCATCAGAGTGTATGTGTATGTGTGTGTGTGTGTGTGTGTGTGTGTGTGTGTGTGTGTGTGTGTGTGTGTTGTGTGTTCTGTACTGAAGCTCCACGTTGGAGGGAGAGTCTGGTGCCTCTTCATCCCGTAGATGATGCATCATCCTGGGTGTAAAGAGTAATCCGAGCTTTCTTCCCAGCAAGGTTCTGGTTCTCTGTGGCCTCACAGAGCCCTGGGGAGGCTTTTAAGGAGATTTGGTGCTAGAGAAAACAGCTCTTCAAAAGAAGTGTCGTTACATTACTGAGTAATTAGTGCTGCACTAGGGGCAAATAACCTGCACTCTGGCCTACTAACAGAAACACAGTGAGCAAGAGTGTGGGTATGTATGTGCTTTTTTTTCATATGTGTTCTGGTTCAAAGCACCTTTTAGAGAAGCATGTATGCTTTGTCTTTGACCAAGAGAAGAAATAAATGCAGTCGCCAGCCTTGTTATATTCCAGTTATTCTAAGTCTCCGTAATCATTTAACACATTTACTGCAGCTTGTTCTGTTTCGCTGAGTGAGAGAGTCACTAAGTGCCTTTTAAAAGCATAACAAACATTACAGGTTAACAAATGTGACATTTTAGATATATGCCATAAGAGAGAACCACCCAACATTTCAGTAAATTTAATTTGACAGAATGGGAAAATGGCAATTTGAGGCATTAGCGCTTGACTTTGAAAGCACCCGTTTGAAGTAAAAGACATGCTGATTGCCTTAATTGATAATCTGTGGTGCGGTATTTGGTGTGTGTGGTCTTAATGAATAAATGTGGATTTGCATGCCTGCCTCTCTCTCTCTCTCTCTCTCTCTCTCTCTCTGTTTTATTTATTTATTTAACAAAGTCAATTGTGGACTAACTGCCTGATAAAGAGTAATGCAGAACTGATAAAATTCAAGATAGAACTCACTGCAGATTTTCTGTCCATTCCTTTTTTATCCTCAAAGTAAGATTGCTTTGGTAAAAAAAAAAGAGCTTTTATTTCTTACTTCAAAGGGTGTTTGAGGGTCTTGAGGGTTTTCTGAGAGGTAAGAAAGACAGACAATACAAGAGCTACACTACCGTTCAAACATTTAGGGTCACTTACTCATTCTTTATTTTATTTTATTTTATTTTTTTCCACATTTTAGAATAATTGCAAAGTCATCACAACTATGAAATATTAGAAATGGAAATATGGAAATTATGTTGTGAATAAAAACAATTATCAAAACTTTGTTATATTTTAGCACCTTCAAAGTGGCCACACTTTGCCTAGATTTTGCAGAAATGTACTCATGGCATTTTCTCAACCAACTTTTTGAGGTATCACCCTGGGATGCTTTTTAAACAGTACTGAAGGAGTTCCCATCTATAAGCTGGGAAGTTAGTGAATGCTTTTCTTAATTATTCGGTCCAAGTCATCCATTTAAAAAATAAAATAAATTAATAAAATTGTAGTTTTGTAATTAAATAAATTAATTTGTTGGCACAAATATATTTTTGAATACACAACTAATTTCAAACATTTAAGCATACACCTTCAGATCAAAAGATTTTTAGGATCATTAGAAACATTTCAGGCAAGTGACCCCAAACCTTTGAACAGTAGTGTACACACAAATACACACAGGCAGGTTCACGCTAAACCAAGTGGCCGAAGACACCACTTACCCTTAGTCCTCGTTAAGGAGACTGTTATCATATTAGAATCATATTAGCACAGCATGGCTTAACCTGATAGGTCAAAGTTCACAGATCAAAGGTGGAGACCTGTGGGAAGCACACAAGAATAGGATGATCCTCACCTCTGTAACGGAATCCTCATTACAATAAAGATCCCCTCTGCCTGGTGGGGAGAGAGAGAGAGAGAGAGAGAGAGAGAGAGAGAGAGAGAGAGATAGATAGAGAGACCACGGTTATGTGATAGTAACCAGGCCAGAGGGAAATCTACAGATTTAGAAAGTCAACCAATAAAACATTACATAATTTCTTTATGTCACAGTGACATCATAATAGCATAGAAATAGACTCAAATTGTATTCTTACCTAATTTCAAAGCAACATGAAAAGTTTACAAAGAAATTAGCTCTTAGACCTTGGTTTAGACAATTAATATAGATGGCTTAGTTACCTGACTGAATAATATTTGAAACGGCTGCAGTCACCGAGCAAAGAGTTACAGGATAGAAAAAGAGTGAGAAAAGAAATTCAAAATGATTTGAAATTGTATTTAGAATGAAAATAATTTATCATACATTTCTGCATTTCTGCCTTTTTCAAAAAGAAAGTATTTTACAAGTTAGATTGTCCTACAGAGGTTAAAAGTAATTTAGTGAGTGATGTGTTAATTCTGCATACCAAAAAAAGGACAAAAAGCTCAGGACCAGCCTGTGGGCTTCTGGCCTCTCTGTGGCTGAGGTCACAGTCTGTGATCAGGGTTATGACCCCTGACTCAAGGCTTGGAGGAACAGAGACAGAGGTGGAGTTGCCATATACGAGTGAATAAAGGTCTTTGACCTTCACCTAAGATAACTATCAGTATCAGAACTAGTGTTTATTTCACTTCCACCATGTGACTAACCTCTCTCTCTCTCTCTCTCTCTCTCTCTCTCTCTCTCTCTCTCTCTCTCTCTCTCTCTCTCAGTGTTTGTTCTCCAAAATTAACATGCAATGGGTGGATGAAGACACATGGTGATGAAGGACATATCTAACAGGCATTGTATGGGTGTATTGCTTGCAATTTGTTAAAGTATTAATTTGAAAATGGTACACTGAAACCCTTTCACAATTTCTTGTAATTGATTGCTTGAAAGAAAAATGGTAACAATAATTGTGTGATTAACAACCATTATGTCATTATTATGTAACCATTATGTTAAGACATGCACATTAAAAAATGAATATATATTAAAATATGAAAGAATATCAAATGTAAATGTAATGTCTACAGCAATAAAAATATGATGTAACAATGCTTGCTATTTTTTTAAATTAAATGTATTATAAACTTTTACTGACATACCCTAATATCCAGTAACTTAAAATATATTTTATATTAAAAAGGCCATTATGTAAATGTGTACTTTTGCAGCATTAAAAAATAATAATAAAAAAAATAATACGAAAATACATTAATATATATATAACAGCTTATAAAAAATATTTTCTCTTTCATTTTGTAATGTATCATATAAGTGAATTTCAGTCATTTGGAAAATTCAGCACGTTAAAAGGAAAGTTTTATGTTTAACGGTCTAAAAAGCAGACATTTTATATTTTCAAAATGTTTGTTTTTACATTTGGCTGATTAACAGTTTAAAGGAATATTATTGGTTTGATACAAGTTAAGCTCAGTAAACAGCATTTGTGGAATAATGTTGATTTCCACAAAAAGTAATTTTTGTGAAAAATCACTTACTAAACTTTTCTGTGTAAAGTTCCAATATTACAACTTCCTTGGCATAATGAAACCCTGTAATCCTTCTATTGGATATAACTTTAAGGTTTGTAAGCTATTTTTATCACTCTACACTTTATCACACATGTTTACATCTTTTTAAACATCTTGTATACTTTTGAAGCTATGTGTATTTTAGCAGTTATGGACTGGCCCATTCTCTTTCAATGAAAGTCCATTTCTGCAACTGTTCTTTACTGTTTTTGTTTTAAAAAACAGTAATCAAAATGGTTCCACAAACGCTGTTAATTGAGTTTCACTTGAATTGAACCCTGGAATATTCCTTTGACAGTAGTGACACATGCTGTAGCCTATATTTTAAAATGCATTAAGGTACACTGCCACAATGTGTGCAAAGTTTTACACTAATTTCGTTAATTCACTTGAAATCACTAACCAGGCAAAATTTGATTTATCTACGTAAGTCTTGAAGACAAATAGAAAGGCAGATATCCACAGTCAAAGATACAGATCTGAAAGGATAATATAACAGATCTAAGAGAAAAAGAGAACAGATCTGAAAGCTTTATGGAGGATTAGAGCCAACAGAGTGCTGAGTGATTGGTCAAGTCTTTACGATGTCATCACCTGTCCTATATTGCTATGGGCAGAATTAACTGCTTGTCTGTGAGACCACTCACATATCAAGTCATATTTCTGTAAGATACAGTGACTGTCAAACCTATTCCCTTACGTGATCTCCACCAAAAAACTGCAAACTGCTACACTGTGCCTTCAAACTCAGAAAGAATGAATGGATAGAGGGGGTAGAGAGGATAAAAGGTATAGGGAGGAAAAAGAGGTAGGAAAAGGTAGCAATTCTGTCCTTCCTGCAATTAGCATTCATGGTTAGCTAAGCAGAACTAATGCAGTGAATCTAGGAGTGTTGAGTTACAAGTTCTCTGTTGAAGAACCTCTGGGCAGATTAGACTGTAGAGAGAGATGATGAACAAGAAGGAGAGGAGAGAGAGAGAGAGAGAGAGAGAGAGAGAGAGAGAGAACAAACCCTTCAGATCCATTACAAGCTTTATTAGGGTGCTGGGTTATTGGTAGTCTGTTCTCAATGGGGGCAAGACAGTCTATACACACACACACGGTATGGGATATATTTAGCCTTGAGGAGGTCAGTGCTTAAGAAGTTAATGATTGGGATGTTTTCAAAACAAAACAAAAAAAAAAAAAACAGAAAAAAGAAGAAATTGAGCCTGTGGGTCTGTGAAATTGTTTTTGACCTTAAAAAAAATTAGCCGTTTCAAAAGTAAACGACTTGTTGGCCAGACCTTCCCATTTTATTAAAAGGAATCTGATGGCAAACTGAAAACAATACAGTGTATAATGCCTTGAATAGGCAAATAAATAAATACAAATTTTGTCAAAATTTTGTTATAATTGTAATTGAGTCTTATAGATCTATGATCTTTAAAACATGATCACACTGGAATTCGGCATGTTGTTTCTGAGAGATCTAGTACCCTAGGATTGGATACATTATGCCAACTCACGGCTCTAGTCTATTTCCCTTCTCTTGTGGCATGACTGGGTTCACATCCCATTATAAAACCAGGAAGTACTTGCCTTTGAATAATCAGTGACGAGCATGATTCGAAGGTTGCATTCTTCTCTCAAACATTACATTTTTACTCCACTGATGATTAGGTTTAGGTTTGGGCATTGGAGGTGGGTGCACTTAGGAGGAGACTAAATGCTACAGCCTCTAGCGTTAATTGCTAGTGTGCCTCTTGAGGCCAGGCAAGAGATGTTTACACACATCGCACAGCTATTACGTACCAGCTGGTTCCCGTTACACCTGTATATTTTGAGGTTCACATCCGTATATATCACTACATGGGAATGTTATTATTTCGACCTACTGGAACTACAAAACCACATTAAGTGTCATATTTTTTCTGTCTTTCTTTGTATTCTCTGTTCACTGAAGGAGATAGCGTGAAGTTTCTTCCGCAAACTGGCTGCTTTGGCACTGTATACACAGTAGGTGTATACAGTTGCTTCCGCCCGCCAACCGCTTCGGTGGCATATACCACCCGGAGCGGTCCATCGCATAAGCCTGCCTCTGTGAACTGGCGTTGTTTCGGCTTCATGCCACTTAAGCTCTATCACAGCTTCATCTGAACACGAGGGAAACAAAAGATTATCTATTTAATTCAAGCATTATTCCAACACTCTCCAGTGTTTCAATCTGTTTCTCCTGCACAGCTGATCAGCCTCATTACCTCACCGCGCAGCTCGTTTAGGGTGTGCTCCATTCAGCGATTCCGTTACTTCCAACATGACTATCATGATTGCTCTCCCTTTAAGAGCCCTTCGCAGTGTGATTTAATCCATTCGGAACACAGGGGCAAAATGCAACAATTTAACTCATTCCAAACAACCGCTACTTCATTACATATTTGCTGCTGCAACAGCTCACTACAGCTGTACACAGCCTCTGTCCGAACAGACACGAGCCATATTTGCCTCTGCAAGAGGCGGATCGCGTGCTGCGTCCAACTCATTCATAATTATTCCATAAACGCGTCTTGCCTCCGCACAGCATTCAAACTCACTTCGCAGCCCAGATAACCACGAAGCAAGCAATTCTACAAACTTCTACTCATCTCTAGACCATAACATGACTTTCCCTCCTCCCACCCAGGACAAACACTATGTTACAGACAAGCCCTCTCTACTTTGGCCCGAATCATTGGATTGCAAACACGTAACAAGCTCAACCATAGAGCCTAATTGCTGCATGACTTTTAAAGCATTTAAACAATCCGTCATAATCTCATGCTCCACCCAAGTTTAAAGTAACAGCTTTAAACCGACGCAGGACTATTCAACTTTGCACCTTGCTTCATACTCACTATATTTCAGTTTCTCTGTAGAATTTCTTACAAGTCATCAATATAAACAAGTAGTTTTATTCACCACACTACTGCGCTCTTCTAGCATCTATTAAATCCAACTCTCAGACACAAACTCCAATGATTTTATAATTCATTCCAAATGAGCCATTAGGAACTCAATACAATCAATCCAAAAGCCTCCATCCAAGAACCATCCAAGGTTATCTATTATTATCAAACCTTATCAAAGGTTTTACCTAAGCCATTTCTACTATGAATTAATTTTCGTCAAAAACTCCTCCACAATGAGCCACCTCCGATCTCACTTCTCGTTAAAGGTATCCACAAATCCCTACCGACCGGAACAGATACCAGGCACCATCAATTTGCTAATCTGATGCTTAAATACTTCTCCAAACACCACAAAAACACTAAATGCAGTGTTTATCCTCACCTTCTTTGGCTTACTGTGCTGTTCAGAACTCACTTCAGAATCCCACCATTTCTGACCTCTATTTTTGATATCTTATCAAACAAAGCAAAACCGATTAGGCCATAAAGGGCATTGAAATTTCATTTTTAATATGCTAAATCCCATCCAGCCCTTTCAGTCATTAGCACACTATGGTCCTTAACCAGAATCCCTCTCGATCCATTTTTCGTTAATGACAAAAACCAAGCAGTTTCCCGATTCTGGTTCCAAAAACACCTCAAATCCGTCCTACTCAATTCCGGCATCTCAGATATACTATAATCAAGCCATTCCTTTCACATCGGTGCCACAAGGCAAAGGCCTTCCCAAGCACCAAATAGGATTACTGGGTCACTGGTCATCTAACGCATATCTCAGCTACATCGGCACCAATCGTCTCCATATCAGGAAAGCACAACAAGCCCTAATTAACTGATCACTGTGTTCACAATCGGGGTCAGAGGGACACTTGGTTCATACTCGTCCCTCCCGGCCAGTCTGGGAGCCCCCCTGTCTCAAATTGCTGGATGGGCATGCCCCAAACACTCAAGGGCTCTCCCGTTCAAACTGCAGTAGGGGGTCCTCCAGTTCGAATGCAGTGCAAGCTAACTCATGTTTATTTTGTATTGTGGGCTCCTCCATTCGAAACGCAGTGAGGACTCCCCTGTTCGAATGCTGTGAGGGCCCCCATTGTCAGGAGAAGAGGCTTTCTGAGTGCCTAGGATTCACACATCGGGGCGATCTGCAGGAGGAACAACTCATTTAATCTGACCAATCACACTGCCAGAGTAAGAGAATATAAACAGCTGCTTACCTCTATGTGGCATAGAGTCTTCTGGCATCCCTCCACCTCTCCTTCTTCTCCTATCTATCCATCAATAACTAATCTAAGTCCTAAAATCTAAGGTATTCAATCTCAGGTTGAGTCTCGAGACCAAGGCTGGAATGGTAATCTGGCATTTCGGGAATTTTCCCGGTGGGCCGATGCACTTTGGGGCCGATCAGGGGCGGAATGGCCATTGGGAGAACCGAGCAGGCCGGTGGGTCGGCCACGAAACATGCTGAATGTGCCAAGATAAGCTAAAATGAGCTGTCGCTTTATGCAGAGAAGACCACAGAACAGCGCCGCGCAATGCTGAAAGGACATTGATCCCCCAATGGAAATTTTGGCCCAGTTGCCATGTAAAATCCCGGGCTGAATTCTCTTCCCAGTTCAGCCCTGCTCGAGACCATTTCATCCAGGACAGTGAGCCACATATGTTTACACTATCCTTAATGCAGGATTACATTTACTTGTGAACTACTGAAATGGTTTTGGTAAGGTTTAGGTTTGGGGTTTGGGTTAGGGCATAAAATTATGATAAAATTGTCAGAACACTCCTTAAAAACCCTTCTGTTTCTATTTCTTCTGTAGTACACAACAGTAGAAGTTGTATGCTTTCTTCTAACCAACTTGTATTATTTTTCCATCTAGTACTGACTTGTCATGAGATCGGATTGGATGGGTCATGCAGGAACTTCTGGGAATGCCAAACTATTGTTTTTCTCCATAATTTAATTATGTAAATGAACTGTTTATGTAAAGGTCTTGTTATACATAATATACTTTTTTACTGTCAACAATGAGATACATTCTTAACTTTTATTTCTGAAAATTACATTTTTGTTCAATATTTTCCCATAAAATTATTTATTTTGTCTTATTAAATATTATATATTTTTTTATTTGTATATGAAGTAACCAATTCACTTTTTTTTTTCCGACTGTACTGTGTTTTGCATTTGTAGGGCAGTACATTCTTTGAAGAAAAGGTTTTTATATATTACCTGCTTCATTTTGGCACCCCTAAAAGAACCATTCTATCAAAAGATCCCTAATTGGTTCTTTGAGCCATCACGCTTGTTATAGACAACTGAACTCTTATTTTCTTCTCTTTTTTTTACTGTCTCTGTGACATTTCACAAGTTAGAGAACACTAACAGAGCTGCTCTCTCTCTCTCTCTCTCTCTCTCTCTCTCTCTCTCTCTCTCTCTCTCTCTCTCTCTCTCATAGAGGTGTCTTGAGGCCTAATATTCTTCAAACACTGTATCCCTGACAGAAGAAAGAACAGCCAAGGGCGACTGTCCAATGTGTTTAAAACAGTGCATTTCAAAAGGTCCCCATTACAGCTGTCAATCTTTCCTTCTTTCTATCTCTCCCTATAGCCAGTATTCCTTTTGTTTTATTTCTTTCATTTCACAAGTGAATTGCAGCCCTCATTGTATAGATGTGTTTTTAAATACCCAGCCTGTTCTTAAACACATAGGTCATAAATCTTTTTTCTGTGATCTCATCGAACTGTGTGAAGTCATACATACAGTCCCTGCCCTTTATTCTAAGCAGTGTGATGTGATCTCATGGGTCTTGGATGTCACTTCTTCATCGGCCATTACGTTTTTTTCTCACACCACCCCTTAGTTCTCAGAGAGGCTGAGAATTTCCACTTGTCCTCCTTCATACAGTAATAGACATAGTAGGTACATGCTGCCCTGTACATATACTGTATGTACTTTGCTCCCTTTTTGGCATGAAATCAAACACCTTTCACATGTACCTCCTGGTAGCTGATCATTTGTTATTAAGTGTCTGAGAAGGATGAGCACATACATGGGAATGATGGGGGCAAGATTTGTATACCAAGTATGTTAAACTCCCATTTTCTTTTCAAATGTTACATGCATAGATGAGAGCACACACACAAACAAACACAAAAATATTTTTTTTAGCAGAATGTTCACGCTGCTCTTTTCCATTTTAAAACAAGCTTTGAACAGTGGCTGTCAAGCTTGTGTACTACTTTATATTCCAAGTCTTTTGAAGCCATAAGGTAGTTTTAAGGAGCAGATTGCCAAAAATCCCTTGCACTGTAGCTTTCATTTGCAACATATTTATCATACATATCAAATCATGCATCATACGTATTTAAACTTGCCATTTCAAGATATGTTGCAGTATTGGCAGTTATTGGAAACGAGCAGCCTGAACACTTTTTAAAGCTGTGTGAATATTCTTGAAAATATCTCTTTTATTCCAGGAGTTTGAAACTATATAAAGGTGAGCAAACTGTGAAAGAATTTACATTTCTGAATGAACAAATCCTATCCTTGGCTTTGAGTACTACTAACTTAAAATTACCAAGTACAAAATTGCGGCTGTGTGGAATACCCATAAACTGTTGCATTTGAATAAATTATGTTTGTTTGGTCAAAACAAGGGAACTTATGTAGTAAAATAATATTTTTTTATTAAAAAATTTATTTCATTTTAATTTGAATGACTATTGTTGTTGTTTTGTTGTAGCTGGTTGATAATTGAGATTTTTGTTAAGTCACCATGAGGGTGTTAAGTGTTACCTCTGGTGAAATTGGAGCCCGTTTAGTCTGTTAAGCCATTCTTCTTTGTACTTTAAAAGCGCAGATTTATGTGCACTATGAAGTACTGAGTAGAGTTCAGTGTGCCATATGGCTAACTTAGAATCTAGTCATAATTTCCCTTATCCCACATATCTTTCTGTGTAAGACTTGTTATAACCCAATTTAAATAATTAAATTAAAGCAACGATATTTTAATCATAGATGAGTTAAGCTTACTTGTATCTAGTTAACATAACTTTATGTAAATTATGTTCAGTTTACTTAAGCCAAATATGTATGTTTACTTAGAAAAAGCTTGCAAACCTCTTACCTTGAAAAATCTAAGTACGGTCAGCTAATTAGATTTTACAGTGTACACATTTACAGCTTTAGAAATGTAAAATATTGACAAATCCATTACAAATGTATTTGAATACAGGAATAGATTATAAATATATTGGTACATTTTTAATGGTTTATATCTTAGATAGTTTAACCCTACCACAACCTCTAAACGGCGCTGTGGCAGATTGAGACAGAGAGTGTAGAAAAAAAGGCTTGCATTTATATGGAGTTATATATGTGCCAAAAATCTGTGTGCTCAAAGGAGGGGGGAGCACTCAGGATGAATATATTAACTATAGTCATGTAGTAACCCAAAAGCAGTTGTGGAACACAGATGATCACTTCACGCTCAAGCCCCCACCCCACACACACCATTGGTCGATGACCATGAGGAGGCCATGCCTCTAGTTGAGTGTGCTTTAACACTAACTGGGCAGATCTTACCCTAAGACAAACATGTCAGGGTAAGCGCATCATTGATCCAGTGAGAAAGTCATTGCTCATGCATCCTCCATAGCACACAAGAAAGCTTGAAGGTGAAATACCTGTGCTCTAAAGGGCATGGTTAGAACCTTAGGCACATTGCCTTTTCTGGTTTTGACTGGCTTTTGAAAGACCGGATCCAAACTCCAGACATGAATTGTAAATTGTCAACTGTAAGTCACCCACCCATTTTACTAAGGCCAGAGCCAGCAGTAGTGTGGGATTAATGGAGAGCATGCGCAAATCAACAGTCCAAAGGTTTGAAGGGGGGCCATGCTAGTGCTTTTAGGACCAAAGTAAGGTCCCAATTCGGGACTGTAGCAGGCCCAGTTGGATTTAATCATCTTGCTTCTCTAAGGAATTTTATGATTAAATCATGCTTGCCTATAGTGGCGGTGGATTAATGTGAGTGATGCGCAGATATAGTCGGCACTTTTTTTTTCACAGTTTTAGAAAGACATTTCAAATAGGTTGACATGTCATGGACAATTCACACCTTTTTCCAGATGTTGAACATCGAGCATCCATTACACACAAAAACCCCAACCTGTGTTAGATGAATTTGCGGTCAGCACTTTCTTTCTGAAAACTTGACCTAGCATAACACCTTGTTGGTAGAAGATTGGCGCTGTCCATGGTGCTAGAGCAGCCAGACAATGTTACGGTGGCGAGTTACCGCAATGCACAGGAAAATGAAATTACTTCAGTGGCAGAGCTTTTTCAGTTTGAAATGAAACAGACACCATGCACATGGTCTGTACATGCTTGTTCAAGTGGTGCACATGCATGAACTCCTAAAAAGGAGATTTACTGGCTGGGGAAAAGTGTGCTTTTCTTCAGTTGACATTAGACCAGATTTTCCATATGGCAAAGCAACAAGTCTCTGTGTTCACTCAGTAGTGCCACTGATTGGCTGGTAATAACCTATCATTGAGGTAATTCAAAACACACACACACCATTCATTTTGAACGGGGTGAGTGCCATATTGGTACATTTCGTGAACGTGCGGGGAGCCAGAGACAGACTGAAAGGAAGGAATTTAAACTGATAGGCAGTTTCCTCGAACACAAGTCTAAAAAGGCTCCTGTAACGCAGTGCAATTTGTACATGAAGTGCGCGTCCATCAGATCTATTGATGCAAATCAGTCCTAAGGACAGATGTGCGATAAGATCTGTGTTCTGAGTTAACAATTTGAGTGAGCGCGTAGCGAGCGCGCGATTCAAGCGTCTCAGAACTAGAATGGGCCGAATCCTGCCGACCTTCTCCAGTATGAGGAATTAACGGCTGTAAATCCCACTGTGTGCACGCAACACCAGCATATCGTGTGGTCAGACCACAGATTGTGCTCGATCGCTGTAAATAACAGTTCTGACACGTCCATGAGGGCTTGCCACGCATACGGTCTTTTAATTAGTATGAAAAAACTTCTATTGTGTTCTTTGCGAGAAGATTGTGTATTTCGGCTCGTAACACTGGCATCTTTGCATCTTCGGATGGAACCGTGGAAGACAGAAAACCGTTAAAACGGGATGGCCAACATGCAGATTGAATCGCATAACCATGTTCGATTGTTTTTAGCAACCATTCGGAATGCCAGTAAGAGCTCTCCACGCGTCCACCTAATGGGACAGAGGGCAATTTGGTATGTTCATAATGATATAATGCACCACTCACCATTGGAAAGCAGTTGCGCATAATGTGAGGCTTTGAAGTGGGAAAGCCCTTTATTGAAATGTGTGAGCGTCTTGTGCATGAGCACGGAGCGCTGTAATTTTTTTCAATCTTTGTAATTCATTAAAGATATAATGCGGCAGTCTTTCACATCATCGCAGGGCTTGCTCAGAGGTTTTTGACATGTGGCTCACAGAGCTAAGTCCGGTGCGGTGCTTTTTGAGCGTCTCTGGATCATAGCCTTGCTCATCCATTTGTTTGAGGAGCTTAGCTTGGAAAACATGAAGCACCGTCATCGCATGGAATGCTGAACCAGATTGGCCTGCCGCTGAGTATGCTCTTCCAGCCAGTACAGACTTTTGTCGACATGGCTTAGACACAAGGACGAGCTGAATATGGCATGCACCAGGATTTTGACAGTTCTTTATGAACTTCAGGAAAGAACAGGGCAGATCTACGAGACGCGGTCGCATTATAGCATCTGGATTGCAGGTATCATTCATCAAGGCGAGATTGTGTAGGTTCCTCTGGAGGAGACTACTCCATATCAAGCTCTTTGACTGCCCTTGAAAGGACACGAAGCATCTCCTTGTCAGTGGCACGTACATGCGAGGGCATGTGGTGGTAGCATCATCCACTGACCACTCGTCTGCTGCAGCGAGAGACATGACATCATCATCATCCCCAGCATGAGAATTGCCGAATGAGATGAGGCCATGCACTCTTGCAGAGGGCCAGAGATTGTCATGCACATAATGTATCGGCATAGACGTGTTGAATGGAAATTGAGGGGTTTGCGGGGCACATGTGCTGCCGTGCCTCCTCATGTGACCTCTCGGGTATCACAGAAGAGGCGGGTGGAAGGGCGAGGTGATTCGTGACAAAGCTTATTCATGCCCTGGCAGTGAGGGCAGTCTGTCTCCATGAGTGCTGACTCTGCGTAGGCGAAGCCCAGACAGAGAATGCAGCTCTCATGCTGATCTGACTGCGGGATGTGCCTCTCGCACAAGGAACACTTACGGAACTATGAATTTAAAAAGATGTGAACACCTAAGTGATATAATTTACAATATACAATTGATTTATAAGGATACACAACAACTGCCAAAGTGCTGTGGGGAATCAAGATGCTGAAGCGACCCGTTCACCAGCGAAGCGGCGAGGTGGAGTGATGTTCGCCAGAACAATGCAGGGGAGCGGAGAGTCTTCTCGTTGCCGTGAAGATTCCGCCCGCTGATATGTGTTGTAGAAGCAGTCGGCGAAGCAGTAGAAGGCTTCTAGACAAGAGATGAATTGCTTGAAGGCAGAAAATTCTGAGGAATTATGTTTGTGGCAGACAGCAGACAGCTTTGCACCTAAAAGGGCTGGCTCAAACACCATGGCCAATATTAGAATATTTGTGTTATTGTAGAGCGGTTTCAATTAGGTCGTATGGAAGGACAACTAATCATTTAGATAGTACGCAATGTCAAGTATAGGGAACTTACTCGTTCTCTCTCTCCTCGTATGCCCTCAGCATGCGTTCTGAACTTTTTAATGCTTTCTTTGCTTTTTCAACCGTATTCAGACAAGTCCTACCTCCTACGTCAGGATTGGCAATTAGAAGCTGCTTACTAGCACTCTGTGATTGGACAGTTGCGGTAGCTACAGCAACTATGAACATCTCAGTGTAAATGTAGCAGAAGAGCCAACAGGCACAATGCTCCAAGTTCAGTACACACTTTATATAGTGTGTGCAGTTATCATTACAAAAGATATTTATTCCATGGATTATAGACATACTGTAAGGCTTAATTTACTATAATATAAGTTTTTCAAAATATTGTAGCCTGGGATCTTGCAATACTAAGTATTTGTTTTTCTTAACTAACATAGCCAAGTTAGTAGCTACATATGTGTTACTTGGTAACCTAGATAACCAAATTCTAACCAATAGAACCATACTAAGAGAGCTAGCCTGATTGTTAGCTAGCTGGTAACACACATGGCATTTAGCTAATCTCATTTATTTTCAATTAAATGCAATTAACTGATTAATTCTATGAATTATGGAATATTAATAAATTCAAACAGTACACATAAACATTTGTACATTTCTATAGGTGTTAATATGTAAAATGATGATGTTAAGATGCTGTCAATACGTCAATATTGTACGTTTCAGTGTCTATACAAAAGTAGGAGAATGTACATTTGTTAGAGGCAAACTTTACATAAGAATACATATGAATTCTCATGAGACCACGTTGCACGCACGCGCGCACACACACACACACACACACACACACACACACACACACACACACACACACACACACACACACACACACACACAGCCAGGTTTTGCTGCTCGTTGATCTGTAATAGCGGTGGATTGAATCTACAGTTTAGCAAAGAGAAATAATTACCTAGCTAATCAGAGTAATTAAAGGTAATGGTTGGTAATTCACATTTCGCAATATGGCCCATAGCACTTCTGTTTAATGAATGCTGCTTGCCAATATTTACTGCTAAAGGTTTTTAGCAGAAAGTCGATAATGTATCTGTGCTCCCACCAGAAATGGCAGCAATTATTTCACTCATTGAAGAAATCTGTTTCAGCAGACATGGAGCAACATACATCTGAATGCTGAATAAAAACTAGTTTGCTCTTTAAAAAAAGGTTAGTGTAATTTTAAAAACACAAGTACATATGATCTTAATGACTGTTTTAAATGAATCATCTTAAGTTCAGTTATAGGGCAGAGAGATCCGGGAAGAACCACAAATGACACACAGAGAGAGAAAAAAGCTGCATTAGGAAAGACAGAACCGAAAATGTAATTCTCTAAACATCACTTCCATCTTTTGCAGCAGTGGATGTGTATCTACAGAAATATGTTTTTCAGTAAAACAATACCTTCTCATTTCCATGTTTTTCTTTTCTAATTAATTACACTATTTATCTCTTTAATTTCAAGCTCCTCGTTATTACCTGAACTGACTGCCATTAGTTAGAAAGAAGAGGAGGCAGTGTGTAAAAGGCTGTTCTGCATCTCCTGATTTTTTTGGTCTTGCTTTTGAAGTCTGAGAGTGAAGCTACAATTTATAGGACAGCTGGTGCATTTCCCAGGTCAGGATGTGATGAGTATTTTGGAAAGAAGGTCCTTTTAAAGCAAAAGCACCAAAAGACACTCATAGTTGGACACAATCAGAATGCACAACATTTGTGTTTCAAATAGCAGCTATCCACCATTAACACTGAATACAGAACTGGTTCAACTGACTTTTTAGGTTTATATGAAACACATTTTGGGAAAGCATCTTTTGTGGTTGAAGATATGTTATTTGTCCGATCAAGATAATGGCCTTTTTCTTTATTTCTATAAGTAGTCTGTGTTTAATCATATTATTTGAGGCATAACAGAGGTTTATGGTAAAGCCCACTCTAAGGGTCATAGCAAAATTAATGAATCATACTCAGAACACTTATTTTATTTAAACAGTAAAACAATTATGAAGCACAAAATTATTTTCTTAAATAGCAAAATGAGAGTTCATTTAAAATGACAGCATAAAAACACATTTTACAACTTGCCCCCAATATATATGTAGCAAAGTTTGCATTTGTAAAAACAGCATTGTCCTCAAAACACATGTTTGTGCTAAAATCTTCATAATGCATGTATACATCTGTAGATTTATTCTGTTCATATGTTTACTGAAGACACAACAAATTATGATTATTAAATTTTAGTTTGCAGGCTAGAATAAAAATAAAATGTATCCTAATTTATGAGTTTTGAAATAGCTTAAAAACAACATCTCAAACCATTGCTAGAAAAACCAGCATTAATGCAATATGACTTTTGACCCTATTGTAATTACTGAGATATAGTCCTCAAAAGGATAGTTCACACAAAAAATGAAAATCTATCATCAATTACTTACCCTCGTGTTGTTACAACCCCAAATTACTTCAGTGTAACACAAAATTAAATGAAAGGCAGAATACTACCTCAGTCTCCATTCACTTTCATTGCATCATTGTCCTTACTTAGGATAAAAATGTAATTTAATTTTTAGGGTGAACGATACTTTTAAGTTAATGCATTCAAAAAGATGGAGAAAGTAGAATTTCTAAAATTATTTCATTCTCCATGCTCATTTATCTCTAATTTTTATATACAGAATTTTGATTTCTTTAACTTTTTAGCACACTGCAGGGTGATGTCAATGAACACAGATGTGATGTCACCCAAATAATTGAGGGTGGTAAAAGGGTGGGAAAGACAATACGAAAAATTAATTTTACATGGCTCTCTGAAATACTCAATTCTGATTGGTCAATGGCACCATCTAGCAGTCTGATATTTCTGAGTAACAACTGCACATCAACATATCAGATCGCTCATCCGGGTATTGCGAGCCATCTTTAATACTTCTCTGATCACTGTGCGATCTCTACAAGTAAGCTAATAAAATAATTACATTGCAAATCAATGTTTCATGTACATTTATTTATTTGGCAATAGTCTTGTGCCAGGTGGCAAAATACAGTCGGGCCAGTTCCATTTAGAATCTCACCTGCTGGAGCCTATTCCTTTTGCCAGCTTCTGTCTCCTGTATACTGGCCGGATGCCTGTTAACTCGCTCCACGATTCTGACCAGAGTTAAGACGGAATCGGCCCGAAGCTATAGGTGACAGCAAGCCAGAGCTAGCCCAAATTATGTAACTACTGTATGTACGGTTAATAAATGTTACCTTTTAAAACTGATATTCTGTAACCCGCACACACACACACACAAGACGAGACAGTCACAGTGTCGATGGGAAACTGCTTTATTCACAAAGCAAAGCAGGCAAAAGTACAAACAAGGGCAAATCCAAATGAGAATGGTCAGGGAAGCGTAGGGTCAAAAGCCGGGGAATCAATGTAGTGTAAAGGGGCAAATCCGGGAGAGAGTGGTCAACGAGAGCGGGAGGTCGAAGCCGGGAAAACAGTTAACAACTAGGGTGTAGGACTAGAGGGGACAAGCGGGATCAAAGACAGGGGAACAAGGGGAGCTGGCAAGCTAAGGGGTAAACCAGAGGAGTACAAAACTAGACGAGACTAGCGGGGGGCAAGGATACGGGAAACTAAACACAATAACCAACACCCGTGAAACGGATGTGCTGTGGTATTTATAGGGGAAGGTGCAGGTGTAAACAATGAAAGGTGATGAGACGAGTGCAGGTGAAACGAATAAAGGGGTGATTGAGACAGTGCAGGTGGTCATAATGTTCTGGCGATTGGGAGCGGGCATGTGAGCCCGCGGGGAGAGATTGTGTGCGAGCGGGAGAGCTCGAGGAATCAAAACGAGCGTGAACGCTCGCGGGCTCAGAACGAGCGTGCACGTTCGTGAGATCGGGGCGAACCGAAGGGGCGGGGTTCGTTACATATTCGGGCTAAAAGTTATCTTGCGTTTTAATTATTGTTTATAATACATAAATAATACATTTTTAAATCTCATTATAATAAATGGACAAGAACTCACTTGAAGTCATGAAGAACATTTATCAACAACATTTCACAAACAAAAGTGTTTTTTTATAAACAGCAATTAGGCCCATATACATATGCATGAAAGGCAATTTTTCAATGCACATTGTTTTAAAGAAGTAATCTCTAAATTGAGTAATAACTAAATTAATTCACTGAATTGAGTAATCTTATAAAGTACATATAATGACTTCAGAATATATGTGAAGTTTTTATACTTAAATGAGGAGTATGAACTTAAATGTAGTAGGTCTAAACAAAATGAATATGGTAAATGGTCTGACTTATATAGCGCCTTTTTAAGCTTAGCGGTATTCAAAGAACTTTACACTGTGTCTCATTCACCCATTCACACACACATTCACACACCAATGATGGCAGAGCTGTCATGCAAGGTGTTAGCCTGCCATTGGGAGCAACTTGAGGTTGAGTGTCTTGCCCAAGGACACTTCGGCATGTGGAGTCGTGTGGGCCAGGAATCGAACCACCAACCCTATGATTAGTGGACTAATGGACAACCTGCTCTGCCACCTGAGCCACATCTTCATCCCATGAATTCTTGGTTTAGGTGTTTTACTTTACTGTACCTGTAAATAGTACATAATAAAGTACAAGAAATGTATTAAAGCAACATGGTCTAACTGAACGCAGACTTAATTAAATCAAATATATTTAAAGGTAGGCTCATTTGTCATGTGTTGCCAACACCTCTATGTTGTTTGATAGACTATTCACAATGCAGAGTCCAACGATTTAACAATAAGTGGCTGAATCCAGCATAAGTCATTTTGAAATGTGTAACATCAAGTAAAATTGGTTCAGAAATGGTTCAGGTTCCAAGTAAATATATATCCATTCTCAGTCCATTCTTTCAACACATTCTCTCACCTTCTACCCTACTTGTACTTCTCTGAGCAATTTGAAACTTTGTATTGCAGCTCATGTTATTGCCTTAGGAGAAATTACTGTTGCTGTATTCCTTATTTGTAAGTCACCTTGGATAAAAATGTCTGCGAAATGAATAAATGTAAATGTAAGTAAACTAGCGTAACACTAACTGCTATCTCATATACTACACAAACTTGTAAATGTATAGTGCACTAACTTACAGAGTACAAAAATCCATCCGCCCAGTTCATCTTTAGCGATGGAGCTGCAAAAACCTCCCCATGATCCGCCACACAGCCTCCTCTGCTGAGATTCCCCTGATTATTTCAAATTACACATCCTGGAAGAAACAAAACAAAAAAAAAAATATGGTATTTAAATGTAAAGTCATGCTGACATTTACTGTCTTTAACTTACATTTACATAAATGTTCATAATTGACTAATTCAGTCAATGTAGACTGAGGATGAAGGGTTTGGTTTTCACAGGTGTCTGAAGATTAACGCCTGCCATTTCATCAGGGTCTTCAGTGATGATTTCTAGATGATAGAATATACAAACATGCACACAGCATCAGCCATGACATGACCCTGTTGTCTTTATCAATTTGTAACATAGTAGCAGTAATTTATGTGTCTCTACACGTAGAGTGAAAAGCAACAGAATAAAGTGAAAAAATTTGATACTGATAGTGTTGAAGTCAAGTCAGTTACCCTTCTTGTAAGCAGATTAGAGATTTTGTAGAAGATCTCTCTTGTTCTGAAACATACTAATTTGTCTGACATTATTTTTTGATAAGAATATACCGGACCTACTGAAAAAAGCTTTTTAATTAGTTACATTTGAGGTTATATCGAGAAAAAAAAATACTGTTTTCTAATACTTACCAGTAGAAAAACAAATACTCTTAAATTTTTCTGGCCTTTTATAGCTTAAAAAAAAAAACCATGGTATTAAAAAACACATGGTTTAAAACATGGTATTTACATGATTAAGACATAATGACATTTACAACTTGACTGGATGCTTCTTTCTTTTTTTCTCGAGTTCAGTCAGAGAATTTGAGGTTATTTAAAAAAATTACACATTAGCCTTGATGAAATATGAAGAATGACTGTGATACAGATGGCAGAATTTCTTTAATAAAAATAAACAATCAACCATTCATAGATTAAACATGTAAAATATCTTGTTTATTTGTTGTAGGTAAAGTAGAGGACAGAAATGACTCCATAAACTTTGACTTAAGTAAGCTAAGCTAACTGCTCGCTGCACTCTCACGTGTAAAGTTAAAGCACTTTTTGTCCCTTTAAGTGTCCCTTATTTTCTTTTCGATCCGATACCAAATACTTTTAAGCCAATATCGCTGATATCAATACCGATACCTCTATTAAATTGAATTTTTATGAATTCTTTGTTTACCCTTTTAAAATGAGTAAGTATAAGCCACATTTAAAACCATTTATCCATAGATATTATATGGTTACTAAAACCAAGTTATCATATGGATACTATTGTAATGCTGTAGTAAAACCATGGTTAATTTTATCAAAAACTTGCTTTCTGCCAAAACAAAAAAACAAAACCTGGTTACTACAGCTGTGGTTACTACAGTCATGGTTAATACAATATTACTACAGTAAATCCATGGTAGTTTTCATAAGGTTATCATTTATTAACAAGGATTCCAGATCATTATCAATGTTTTAACCACTCTGAATGTAAATAAATCTGTAAAAATGGTCACACAAGCACATTGTAATACATGTCATGTCTAGGTTTGTCATCACTTAGTGTGACTCCAGATGCTGTTTTTCTGTCATTACCTCAGGAAAGCACAGCTCCCTCTTTGAACGAGCGCTGTGACTGAAAGGGTGAGGGCTTTCTCTGACTGCTAGTGTATTTTAGCATTTCTGCATGGAAATGAAAATGAGCTGAAGTAAAAATTGTTCCGGTGCCATGCAACAATTTGCTAATATAATTATTTTTCTCCACTTAGAAGCTTCATGAGATGCATTAATATTCACGTTATCTAAATAATAAGATCACTAGGAAACCCCCCCCCAAAAACGTCAGAATTGATAATTTTATGTGAGGATCGATATTCTTGATACCACATCACATCAGTATGTCGGTATGATCCGGCCACCCCTACCTTTAAGAGCGTCTGCTATATAAATACAGCAAATGCGAACAGATGCTTACACAAGTTGTTTTCTTCTAAATTAGACAATTTTTATATGACTTATTAAATAATCCATTGTTTTGCCTGCCTCAAAATAACACAAACACATTGCAACCAAAGATCAATTCAAGCCAAATTCCAGAAGTGGCCTAGACCAAGTGGCATGATCAGGCCCAGTTGTGTTGATTCAGAATCGGCACAGTGCTTTAACGCTGTAACTAAAACACACGAAAGGTGACCGGCTGCAGGTATATTTCGACCTGGATCATACCTGCCATGTCGAGTCTTGAGCTGCAGGCTCGGGCTGATTACTACATGCTACCTGGGGTAATAGGCTGAATAATGTGCAGTCAGATGGTAATTTTCACAAAATAAACACCAACGGAACTCGGACACAAACTAACTTCAATGCAAAACAAATTTTATGTCCATATTTTTATTTCATTTGTTAGTAGCCATGTACATGGCTGGGGAGTAACGAAATACATGTAACTGGAATAAGTATTTAAAATACAAATATAAGTAACTGTATTTCACTACAGTTACAATTTAAATAATTGGTATTTAGAAAACAGATACATTCAAAAAGTATTTTTATTACTGAAGAGATTACTTTGCATTTTATTGTCATTTGTTTCATTTAATATTTAGTCCTTTCAGATGGAAAACATTTATACATATAAATGATGTGATCCAAAGTGCATTTGAACAGCTGTGAAACACTTTCTTATGATGTGTTACATTTATACGAGCAGACAGAGAAGTAAGTTTGAAGTAAGTAAAACAATATACATTCGATTTATTTTGTTTTAAAAACAACACTGCATAAGATATTTAGGTTTTTCAGAGAATGTATTTTTAACATGTGTATTTTGACTTACTGTACTGGCAGAGTTTTTATAGTCAAAACAAGTGAAAAAATCTACCAGTGCTGAAGAAGTAATCCAAAGTATTTAGAATATATTACTGACCTTGAGTTATTTAACTGAATATGCTGCAGATTACATTTTACAACATGTATTCTGTAATCTGTAGTGGAATACATTTCAAAAGTAACCCGTTGGAATGTTTTTTGGAGATATTCAAATCTGTAATTCAAAAAACATTAGAATTACTGGCTGAAAAGCTTAGGAAAAGTTTGAGATGTTTATGTCAGGAGTGAGAGAGGGAGAGTGAGAGCATTGATTATACTCTGTATTTGTTTAACTAATGTAATCCCCAGATTCAGCGTGTTTGTCTAGTAGCTGATCATTCGGCCGTGCCATGAATCAGAATGATGGAGGCACGGAGGAAAAGTTTAATATATCTGACACAGTCCAGGTCCTGCTTCAGTCACTCTGCTCACATTATTGATGGATCTTTCAGCTCTGACACTCTCTTTACAGTTACACGGATGACGAATGAGAAGAGAGAGGCGGTCAAACACACACGCACATGCCTCTATTTCTGTGCCGTTCAATGCCAGGAGCACTGGAGCTCAACACTGGCGTTGCATATTGATCGATCTTGGGCCTCTTTGATAATTTGATGCACGTCACATTTGACAACGTTATGCTGGGGGAGGTTGTATCTGGAGGGCTAATGAAACTGTTAAGCTATAGAAAATGGGAGGGGAGGTGTGGGATAGGGTTGGATAGATGCTGTTTTTCGGCTACATTAACCTTGCAAATATCAGTCAGAGATTCATAACGCGTGCGAGTGACGCTCACCCAATACACACTTGCGCTTGCACACGCCTCCCTCAAATCCTAATAACTTTGTCATTGTTGACATCAACATTAAACAGAAGCCAAAGCCATTAAAATTCCCTGCGCCTCAACAGAGAGTGCATTATTTTGTTGGTGTAGAAAATGAAACTCTTTAGCACTATGGCCTAGCGCTTATCTCGAATGCTGTTGTTGAGTGATCAGCCTTATAACAAATTAAAAAAATATATTTTGCTGATATATTATTCACAGTTTTTGAAAGGTAGGTAGTCTGTATTTTTTAGGCATCATCACATATCACATTTTTGTAATTGGCCTAGCAATCTCTTCAAGTAGGAATAGCTGCAGGACAGAAATCTCCAGCACACGTGCTGACAGTTCTAATGGGCCGACGAGGTCCATGCCAACTCTGTCAAAGGGAACCTCGATCGCCGGAAGTGGGCGCAGTGGTGCTTTTGGAGTGGCCAGCGGTTTCACCAGCTGATATTTGCGGCATTTAGCACACCACCAGCTTACATCCACACAAATGCCCGGCCAATAGAAATGGACCATGAGATGGATTTGTGTTTTCACTTGTCCCAAGTGACTTGCCATCGGACTATGATGAGCTGCTTGGAACAACATTTCCTGACGGCTCCTTAGTACTAATAACTGAGTTTTATCTTCTTTTGTCAACAACCGATCATTTAGAAATATGTATATATGAGTGCAATGCGTGGCTGAAGGCGCTGACCATCAGTTACTTTCACTTTTTCAAATGTGTATTTAAGAGTCTTGGCATCTACTACAGAGGAAAATCCCCAGTGGGAATTCCCCTAAGGGCTGGGGAAGCTCAGCCTCCCCCGTCAGCGCAATGCATACCCAACAAGTCCCACTATATGACTGGACCCATCCACACACAACCCTTTTAACAATTTTGGAAAAGCCGGGCAATTAGTACCCAAAATAAATGTATGGGTGAGGTGGGAACTAACAAATGCCTCAATGTTAAACTTTTGACCCCGAAATAGAATAGTGACGAGCACTGCAGGATAATTGTAAATATCCCCATGCACACACCTCACTTTCACCCGATTACTTGTATTCAGCCAAACATTGATGAATAGAGGTTTGGTTACACCCTGAATCCACCAATGATTGGTATGTTCCCCCCCAATACTCACAGGTATTTGGTATGTCCCAGCTCAATCGAGGGCAGCCTGTGGAGTGTCAGAGACCAGATCAACGTCCCCACCTCCATCACCAGGCATTGTTCATGTACATGACCCATCTCCCCTCAACTCCAACAGAACGGCCCGGCCCTCATACCCACAATAGTGGTGGAAGCTTCCCCCACCTGAGAGGAAGAATGGGTTGATTTGAGAAATAGGAATTGTCTGGGGGAATGGAATAGGAATTGTCCGGGGGAATGGAATAGGTTGGAAGGAAGGATTGGAAGGGGTGGGGAAGGGGTGGTGGAGGGATCACTGTTTAAGAGAGGGATGCCTATCCCACGGTATGCCGCTATATGGTCCTCTGCCAACTGTACTGCTTTATCCAGCAATGCCAGGCAGTGGCACTGGACCCACTCTACCAAACCTTTCGGAAGTTGGGAGATTAATTGCTCCAGCACCATGAGATCGATGATATGCCTGACATCGCTGGGCTCCTCAGCCAACACCCACCGCTGGCAGGTATCACGGAGCTGTTGAGCGAAGGCAAACGGGCGGTCGACTTCGCTCAGCGTCAGGGATCAGTTGGTTGGCCTCTGAACTGTGGCCAACCAACTGCAGGATGGCTTTCTTCAGTTAGGAGTACCTCAGGAGTTTGTCGACCGGGAGTTGTTGGGCTGCACGTTGGGCCTCCCCGGTCAGCCACATTTGGACTGCCCATTTTCCCCGCGGCTGTTCAAGCGCTTATGCCTTGTGCTCGAAGAGCTCCAGAAAGGCCTCCGGATCATCTTGCGTCCAGATCTTTGCAAGCAGCACATGGGGGTTCGCTGCTGCTGGGGTTGAGGCATGCGCCCCCTCCTGTTTTGCAACACCCGTCAGTCCTCCTCTTGGCATTGAAGGAGCGCCTCAAAGCTCTGTTGCTGCTTCGCCCACAGATCTATGAAGGCCTGGTGTTGAGCCTACTAGTGGATGCTGGTGAGTGTTCGGAAGACTTCCTCCACAGCAAAGATGACTCCATAGCAGCATACCTTTCTCATTATACTGTGTTTTGGCACAAGTGTAACAAAGGTTCGTATTTGGTTCAAAGGAGGAAGTGGAAGCCGGATATAACAGTCTACGCGAGTGTAAAGGGATCAATGGAAAGGAGGACGAGAACCGGCTTGACGATATAAATAATAGTTTAATGGTAAACTTAAAAGACAATATAAACACACATGACGGACATGTCCGCTAACGATCTCTGTAGGTGTGTAGGATCACGACCCGGCCCCGCCCTCCGCCCTGCCACAGCGAGTCAGAGTTTTATCATCAAAATATTAGAAACACGCTTTGCAGCTTCACACTGAAAACCAAAAGTCTGCTTCTTAGCATAAAGGATAAGACTGGTCTGCTTTTCAGTACAACATTCTACATGAAACACTCTGGTAGCAGACACATTATCTTTGGCCTGTATCTCTCTCTCCTCTCTCTCGGTCATCTTTTATCTGCCCCAAATCTAACTGTGCATATTGAAACTGTAATTATTAACAATTCATCTCAGGTGGATGTCCTTTCCGCTTTCTCTCTCCCCAGCCTCTCACTAAGTTCGGAAAACACTGTGATGCACCATGTTTGTTTGTGGGCAGGTGAGGTAGTCATGTAGCCTGTCACGTCATCGTTTGGCTCTCAAGTCAGTGGACAAGCACGGCTGGTTTATGAAAGTCTAAAGATTGCCCCGTCTGTGAATCAATGGAGTACAGGCTCGGCACGAGAACCATTGCCATTTCGGTTGAAAAGGGCCAACAAGGGTTAATGTTAGGGAACTGATTTGGGGCTCTCTATTATTTTGCTCTCTATACTTGGAGCTTCTGCCCCTTTGTGGAGCTCTGTTCTTGGGTAAATTGAAGAATACCTTATTCACAGCAGCCATATTTGAATTTTGATGGGAATGACAACGAGGCTGTGATGGATAGACTGTACAGACTCTTTAATGGGTTGTACAGTTGTAAAGTGTGGATTGTTCCATAGCTGAAACATTGAATAATATCTTTCCAAGAAATTTCAGTAGGCAAAGTTAGTTGTGGAAAATCAGATGTGATCTAGGAGCTTTTTGATAGCTTTATACAGTGCATGTCATTGATGAGACAGTAAGGCTATAGTTTTAATTTCTGTCAAAAATCAAAGGCTTAAATATACAAGGGAAGGAGCAACACCTGTGGAAACAATCAGGGGAAAACCAATCATAAAATGAAACTACAAAAGGACTACAAAAACAGGAAACAGGAACTAAACAAGAATTTCAACATAAAAGCACAAAAACAAAAGACAACAGGGAATATGTGACACAAAGTGCTGCATTAAAAAGTTTCAGTTGAATCAGAAAAATACTAGTCAAGACAGAGATTAGAGTGCAACAATAATTGTTTTATTTGTAATATTATTTTTATGAGTATATGGTCAAGTTCTCACAGAGCAGATGTGTCTTTAGATGCTTTTTAAAGACAGAGAGGGAGTCTGCAATTACAGTGAATTTATATAGAAATGTATTTTTTTATTTTATTTTTTTTTAGTAACATTAACCAGATAAATATTCAGTGAAGTAAAAATTTGACATCTAGCATTTTGGTACAAAATAACAGAATAGAAACAATTGTTTTATGGTGATTTCTAAAAACTGAGCCAAAATCTGTGGATGCTAATGCAAAGTAGCGATTACTTTGAGTTTAACCTTGGATTTACCAAACGAACAAATGAAGCATCAGGATGTGAAAATGTTAACCTCTATGCAGGTCAAGATAACGCAAAGGGTTAAAATGATGAACATGTTTTGAGTAATTTCTAATCTGTTAAAATAATTTTGTGTGTAGCAGAAAATGTGGAGAATAATTAATCTGAGGTATTTCCAATAAACCATCTGTTAAACAGCTAATAAGGTTTTGTTGAGATATAGTGATGTGATGCTTACAACTGCCCAGAGAGAGAGAGAGAGAGAGAGAGAGAGAGAGAGAGATATTAGTAGAACATTTCTTAACTTAACTGAACTCAGACACTCAATATTTAGCAGATCTAATCATATAACTGGTATTTATGTTCAATGTTCAGTTATTACACTGCCAGAATGTAAACTTTAAGATTTTATACCTTTATGAGATCATCTGAAAAGGGGTGATGACAGGAGAAACCATTTCCACATAGGAGGTATAGAGATTTTTGAGCACCACACCCTCAGAAACTTCGGTCACAGTATTCTTTATGTTCATAATGTCTTGTTATATGCTTATTTTATTTTATATTGTATAGTGTATATTGTAATTATAGTTTTTATTAATTACCTGGCACCTTATTTTAATGATATTTTTATTGTTAATTGTTACTGATTTTGTAATTGTTTTGTTGTCTTGTCATTATCTGTTTTATGTATTAATGCTTTGGCAATATTTTACGTAAACACAATCATACAAATAAAGTATTTTAAATTGAAACTGAATTTAGAGAGAGAGAGACTGGTGATGCTAGACACAAAAATCACTAAGATGTTTCACTCAGATCCCATAATTGGTTGAGAGGCTTCATTTCACTGCCTGATTTCCTGTCTTTTGACTGGTTTTAACAAGGCTTATGCTTTTAATAGAGCTCTGAGTACAGACTACTCTGGAGCTCCTCTCTTCCCTCACACAAAATATCTACCCATCCCTTCCTCCTTCTATTCTTCTCTTTTTTTTCCTGGATAAAAGAGCGGAGACATAAACCATCTTTTCCGCCATTCGCCGTTGAATACCTGAAAACCTTCTGCCACCCCTTATCATGCCAGGATCAGACACCAAACAGCGATTTTCCTCACCCAATCACTGCCTAGCAACATCAGAGAGTGAGAGAGGAAGCACATTGAAAGACATCCTCATGCTATGAATGCTTTACAGTTTTTTTTCTATCATAAATGAAAGCTGGGTAATGTAAGATACGCTTCTGCCTTTCACAGGCCAGTTTACTATCCCCCCCTTCACCCCTGAGATGACAGGCAGGTAAAGCGAGAGAAAGAGAGACAGAGAGAGGAAGAGAGTGAGAATAAAGCAGCCGACAAAATGGGACAGCAAATTACTACATTTCCTCCCTCCGAATGCTGCTTTCATTACCTGTGAAAATATATCAAAAGGTACTTCAGTCCGAAAGGTATTTTATACATTACTGTCCTCATAACTACTCTTAACCTTTAGGTAGAAATGCATTTTGGATGAATGCAGCTGTCGAGGCCTGGTGCTGCGATAATGAGACTTGGGCCTTATTTACAGCTGTCTGTCTGAAGGGGTAGACAGCCTGCAGCCTTACGCAGGGAGATGACTGCGTCCCTGGCTGCTGATATACATGCATCCTCAGCTCTTAAACAGAATGCAAGCAGCAAACAGAGCCATAATCAGGTGCTAAGGGGAATTTACTTGTGGAAAATGCTGTAAAACCATGAACTGCGATAGATAGTGTTATTTTTGGCAGATGACTGTTTTCTCTCATTGATTGCAACATTTCTGTTCACTTCTGCTACTAAAATCACCTCTGAAATTATTCAAGTGTAAATGAGGGTCAACGCAACGTGTTTGCGGCCTTGGTCCTATTCTGTCAGTGTTGCTCTGGCTTCAGCCTTCCTGTAGGGTTTACTACACATTGTTTATGATTATTACACTCAGATGATGTTAAATCACTGTTAAGGCTGAGTGCCAATAGCAATTACTCTTTCTCACTTGTTTTCTCTTTCTCCTTCAAGGTGTAAGGTGAAGCAGCAGCTCTTGTATGTGGGTATGTGTTTATGTAGCGTCTGTTGTTTTGTTTCTCTGTAGGTCTTAGAAATGCTCCTTTGGCCTTCTGTGTGGATACTCATTATGCCAGCATGGTGTTACATACTCATGTCGAGGCATGGTAATGAGGGTCTAGGGCTTTTATACTCAAGCCGAGCATCTTTGCCTGCCAGAGAACATAAACATAATTTCAGAGGGGTACAGGTGATAATCATAGAATCTGAAACCTCACATAGAAGGAAAAATACACTGTTATACCTAACTGTTTTGTGCAGCCATGCTTCTTCACATCCTTAAAGGAATTAGAAGTGAATATAATTAAAGTTCTGTCGTTATTTACTCATAACTGATACTCAAAGTTATCAATATGCAGGATTAAATATTGTTTTTTATTACATTACAGAATACATGCTTTATAAAATGTACTCCGCACACCAAGCTTACGTTTAAATTACGTTTCAAATCAGCAGTAAAATCTGACAACACTGGTATTGGGGACTAAACGGGTTCAAGGAACGATAACAAAAAACGTAGTTAATGAAATTTTTAGCAGAATGTAACTGAAAATCAGAACAAAGGGATTTTTAGTTGTTCCAGAGTGAAAACTTTTTTTAAATGCTGGTCGTGGTTATAACTGTTACAAGGAGGGAGGTCACAGGTGCAGGATCAAAAAGTATTTAACAAAATAAACAAAGTACAAATGAACAGGGTAAACACAGGGGCAAAAGAAACATCCATGATGGGGGAAAAACACAGGAACAGCGAAACAGCGAAAGCAAGAACAGCAAAAGCAGGAACCGCGAAAGCAGGAACAGCGAAAGCAGGAACGGCGAAAGTAGGAACAGCGAAAGCAGGAACAGCGAAACAGCGAAAGCAGGAACAGCAAAAGCAGGAACAGCGAAAGCAGGAACCGCGAAAGCAGGAACAGCGAAAGCAGGAACAACGAAAGCAGGAACAGCGAAAGCAGGAACAGCGAAAGCAGGAACCGCGAAAGCAGGAACAGCGAAACAGCGAAAGCAGGAACCGCGAAAGCAGGAACAGTGAAAGCAGGAACAGCGAAACAACAAAAGCAGGAACAGCGAAAGCAGGAACAACGAAAGCAGGAAGAGCGAAAGCAGGAACCACGGAAGCAAGAACAGCGAAAGCAGGAACAGCGAAAGTAGGAACAGCAAAAGCAGGAACTGCAAAAGCAGGAACAGCAAAAGCAGAAACAATGGCAACTAGTCACGAACAGGAGGCCAAAACACATACAACAACTGAACAGCTGAAAGTGATCAGAGCAGGGGATTATGGGAAGTGTAGTCCGGGAGGAACAGATGACAGTGGCAAAACACAGGGCAGACAACAGAGATTTCATTTTGTTCAGATTATATATTCATGAAATTTAAGGCCAAAGGTTTTATCACAGTACATTTTTTGAACAACATGCATAGCTAATCCAGGTACAAGGAAAACATTATTAGAGGTAAAAAGTTCATTTCGCAGATGTTTCAAGTCTTCACTGAATTATTGTTAGATATGATGCTTTAATACAGATTTGATGCTGCCAGATTTTGACACATAAGCAGATCTGTAATTAAAATTATACTTAACTGTTAATTAACTGCTTGTGATTTCTATGCCGACCCACCACGTGGGGAAAAAAAGTCTATATTCGCTTATTTGGTGAGGCAAGTTTCTAATATTGGACTTGTTTTTCCAGACCATGTTGCTTGTTTCTCTTTCGAGATGGCAACACCGCAAATGGTATTTCACCCACCCCTTAGCGCCGAGTAGTCATTTTTTAAATAATGTTATTAACTGTTCTTTTATTTTGTTCTTACCAGTAACCTTTAGGAAAGGAGGCCGCGGAACTTCTAAACCAGAATTAAATAGCTGTGTTTGCTCAGCACGAACCGAAATTAATTTTCTATTTTTTTTTAATCCCTGACTGGTATTTTTTTTTTTTTTTACCTCATATTATGAGAAAAAGCACAATTATCCCAGCTTGTATCGCTAATACGCATGCGCGTCCTCGAGTTGATTAACAGGTGATGTCTTTATCAGTGAGAGAGAGAGAGAGAGAGAGAGAGAGAGAGAGAGAGAGAGAGAGAGAGAAAATATTATCTGACTTGGATTTTCTTGATAGATTTCAAACAGCACTTTAATTTAGCATAAAGCTAAATGTTCACATGACAATTTACACAAGATTAACTATTTCTGCTATATATATATTATTTTTAGTTATCTACACAATGCTAAAGGCTACATTGGTAAGACTTTCTCTTATAAACATCCTTTATGTAAAAAAAAAAAAGAAAATAGTAAACTATTTATCCAATATATATATATATATACTGTATATATTGGATTCATGTTCCTTCTGTCAAAGTTTTGTCTTTTTTAAGCCGTAGAAACGTGCTGCAGTTTCTCAATTAAGCTCCCTAGAGGATGTTCTTCAATTACATCATATCAACCATTTTACTCATAACAGTGTGAAGGTGCCCCAATGATATAAATTGTAACTGTAATGGAATACAGTTACTAATAATTTTTTATATTTTAGATTCAATGCAACAGTCAAAGACGTCCATCAGTGTGTATTAACAGTATAGCCAGAACTCGTTCGGTTGAAGTTTGGGTCCAGTTGAAGAACTTTTTGCATGTGTAGAATAACTGAATGGTTATTTTGGTGTAATCAAATATGGCGACTATTCATTGATAAAATCAAACCTCATTAGTATTTATTGCGTCTTTCTTAACAAACGTACGATATGACGTCATGATGTTTGGTCACAAGACCTAAAGAGAACCAAAATGATTCCATAGAACAAATAAAGTCTGACAGGTTTGGAGTGACATTAGGGAAGCATTAAAGTAAATAATTGCCAAATTTTCATTTTTAAGTGAAAGATTCCTTTAACAGGTTCAGGCAGAATTGTTGATAATATGTTCATCAAGTTCTGTGAATATTCCAATAATAGCAAAGCTTAATGATGTCATAATGGGTTACACTCATAAAGATTAGTGATGGCAAAAATGGCCTGCTCAATATCCCATTGTGTGCAGAGGACAATGAGCTACATGTGCTGAAGGTAGATGAAGTCTTTGCTTTTTGCCCGATCAAAGCTTGTCAAAAGAAGGAACTCATTGTGCTGGCTACAACTGACAAAATAAGTGAAGCCGGTAAAAAAAGAGGCCAGCTTTGTTATGTGAACCATTTAGTGACACCCTCCAAACCAAGCCACTCTAGACTCCCTCTAGCCGATTATTTTCAGCTGTGGAACAAAGATGGGTGCTATTAAAGACTGTTAATTAAATCCAGCGCCTGTCTAATGCTTTTACACCTACACTCAGTGGGCTCTCTTTTTATCCTATTCAGATAACTCCGCACCATTTCCTTCTCTCTGCAGTCTTTAGAAAAGGGCAAGTCACAATGAATGTTAACATGAATGAAAGGCCCCGCAGCAACGTTAATGGTGATTTTAGCCCATAGAGTGCTACGCTAATGGTTAGCGCTAATTACAGCAGTATCGTGGGCCATCAAAAAAGAGAGGGATCAATATGTAACACAAGAGTAACTTTCGTATGTGTGGTTTAGGGCTACATCACCTTCAAACAACAAAATATCATTATGTGAGAGTGTGTGGAACCAAGAGCTTTGTTCAATCAGTCTGTGCTAATAGTTATCTAAACTACGATATGATGTGCCGGTAATAGATAGTTCATAGTTCAATTAGCACTATATAAATAATTTTGTAGCATTGATGAAATTGGGCAGGAGATTTTCATTTCCCAGCATGCTTTGCAGGTGACTGGGTGGGGTGAACAAATGTTGAAACTAAGTTTCATGGATTTTTGAGTAAGATAAGTATAGGAGGAGATTTGTTCACGTTTAATGTTAAGTTATATTGGCATTTAAAAATATTTTTTTGTTAGGCTGGATTGGAGTTACCATTCTGGTGAAGATTGGCACTTGTTCTTAAGTTGAGGATGGACTCTCACGTTTGATGATGTTTGATATGGGTGCTGCTTAGTTCTTTAAGCAGTTGCTGTCAAAATTATGTGTGCAACAGTTTCAGTGTTGTTACACCTGTTCACCTGGTATATAAAGTCATACTACCAAGTCGTTCTATCTCTTTCTGTAAGATTAAGAATATTGATTTATCAGCATTTTCTAAAGTACAGATGAGCTATCTAGTCTGGATGACCTGGTTCTTCACCATAATGATCGATTACAGAATATTTTGGATGCTATAAATCCTGTGAGAACACGGACTGTCATTCGTTCATGCTGATCCCTGGTTTAATCAAGAATTACATAGATTAAAAGCAAAAGTTCGATGACTGGAACGTTAGCATGTAAAGACTGGTCTTACTGTGCATAAGGACATGTATTATAATCACATCAGACAGTATAAGGAAGCCCTTTCCAAGGCAAAATCAAAATATTATGCTGATTTAATTAATGCAGAAGAGGGCAATACAAGAACATTGTTCTCCACAGTGAATAATATTGTAATACCACCTGATTTTATATCATCACACCTGCACTCTGCTGTTTTATGTGATACTTTTATGACTCATTTTATCGATACAATCGAAAACATTCACCAACAACTGATGACACAAAATGATGGGGCATGTAGTGCATTTTATTCTATTCAATTAGATTCTTCTTTAATTACTCTCTCTAGTTTCTATCTGCCTACTATGAGATAACTAAGCGTGATCAAAAATTTAAATCTATTACTTGTCAGTTAGATCCCATTTGGTCAAGTTTTGCTTACCGTCTTTGTTACTGCTAATAACTCAAATGATATATTCTTCTCTTATTACTGCTACTATTCCTTCATCTCATAAAGTAGCAGCTATTACCCCTATACATAAGGTGCAGATCATAATAACACAGAAAATGTCCTATTTCTAATGTTCCTTTCCTTTCCAAATTGTTATAAAAAATAGTTGCTCATCTTGTAGATAATAACTTATATGAACTATTTCAGTTTGACTATCACCCATTTCACAGCACAGAGACTGCACTAATTAGAGTTACTAATGATCTATTGATGGCTGCAGATTCTGGACTTCTATCAATAATTGTTTTTCTTGATTTAAGTGCTACTTTTTATACAGTTTCACATAGAATCCTACTGGATAGATTGGCTTCCATTGGTCTTACTGGAATTCCTTTTACTTGGTTTAGATCATATCTATCGGGTCAAACAAAGTTTGTTCAAATTAAACGTTTTAGATCATGGACCTCAAAGATTATTACCTGTGTGCCTCAGGGCTCAGTCTTGGGCCCTCTTTTGTTTATTATTTACCTTTTACCTTTAGAATATATTTTATGTAAATTTGAAATAAATGTCAATTTTTATGCTGATGACACCTAGCTGTATTTGTTTTCTAAGCCAAATTCAATTATACAGCCTATGCCACTATTGGCCTGTTTAACAGAAATTAAATCATGGTTAACCTGTAATTTACTTAAACTTAACAGTGACAAAACTGAGATCCTACAAATGGGCACCAAATCTAAATTGAAAAATTCTGACAACTTATCACTGACTATCGAAAATTCTGTTGTTTTTCCATCAGTTCATGTGCAGAGTCTGGGTATCATATTAGATAATACTTTAACATTTGAAGCACACATAAATAACATTCGGTCAGTGTACTATCATTTACATAACATACTGTAAATCACCTTCGACCATCTCTAACGGCTAATGGCACTGCTGTTCTTGTACATGCATCAGTCACATCTGGTGTAGACTATTGCAATTCTCTTCTTAGCGGTGTCCCACAAAAACTTCTGTACAAACTTCAAATGGTCCAAAATTCTGCAGCTCGGATCATTATGCGAACACCTTCGTTAGAGCACATTTCTCCGGTAGTCCAAAAACTTCACTGGTTGCCAGTCAAATACTGGTTAGAATTTAAGATTTTACTTTTTACTTTAAAGGCTCTTCATAATTTAGCCCCTTCATATCTATATGATCTTCATGTTTGCTCACCAAACCGATCCCTTAGATCTTCTACTTCCTTTACTCTTACTGTACCCTCTATATGTTTGACTACTATGGGGTCTAGAGCTTTTAGTTTTACTGCTCCTTGTCTCTTCCACAAGATGTACGAAATAGCCCTATTCTGCCAACATTTAAATCACATCTCAAAACTAATTATTTTAGATTATCGTATTTATATTATCATGTTAGATAATTTAATGTAATTATTGATTACATGTAAACATTAAACATATACATGTTTAATGTACAAGTAAGTTGTCCTTGAGTGTCATGAAAGGCTCCAACTAATTAAATGTATTATTATCATATACTAATGGTTAATAAAATGTATTTAATTGGACACATTTAATACAGTTAATTAGATATTAAATAGTTGGTCTGACAAAATTAATTTAAGTTTGTACAACTAGAACAAATGAGTTTCTTTTCTTTTCTCATTTGAAATAATTCTTTTCTGTTGGAAAAATAAAATGTAATTGGACAGTGGAAAATATTTTTTTTTACATTTAATTAAGTTCAGTGAACCTCTTTTTTTTTAGTGTACACTAACCTGCAAACTCATCAGCGTCACTTTGTTCATTCTTGTAGAAGTACAGAAACCATTATAACTTTTGAGCGTATCAATAAATCAGTCAATAAGTACTTTATTGCCAAACAACATAGTTGTCTGGGATTTTTCCCGGTAAGCTCACAATAATAATAACATACATAAAGAGAAAAATCAAACAAACAAACAAACAAAAAAAAAAACAGAGAATATCATTATAAGTGCAATAGCAAATCAACATCAAGCACCACTGTGTACAACATAAGAAAACAGCCCATCATTGCATGGTATAAGGTACAGATGTGTCCTGGAGGAAATAAGAACATGAAAAATCCTTCACTAAGTTCTATTTAGGAAGTGTGTGGCTTAGCTTTAATTGCCAAGGAGTTAACAGGCACTTAGCAGGATGTGTAGGATCTTTAAAGATTTTCATTCCTTTACTTGGCATACGTGACAAATAAATATCAGAAATGGCAGGAAGATCATGACCAATCATTTTTGAGGCAGATCGTACTATGCCACCGATCTGCCTTCTCTGCTGAACTGTGGAGTTGCCAAACCACACTGTGATAGAGAAAGTTAATACGCTTTCTGTAACTGCTCTATAAAAATTGGACATACCGTCTTTTGATACACTGAACATTTTTAGCTGTCTTAAAAAGAAAAGTCTTTGATGGGCTTTTTTGATTGGTTATAATTTTGTTAGGTTATCATCCCATTTCAGAGATAATGACTAGATTCACAACACTGGACTGCCACCTGCACCGCATCAGCGCATCCTGTGTGCAATACCTGTGCCTTGTTCAACTGGCAATGGAATGTGGCTTGACATTTATCATTAGGTGTGTGACCAGCTTAAAGAGATAGTTCTTAAACTCGACGTTGTGTCGAATGAAGCGACACTAGGGGTCCTTATTCAATCACGCCATGCACTGAACCATGTACGTGAGCTGCTGATGCAGGTGCAGGCAGGCAGTTGCCTGCCAAAGCAGCAGGCTGCATCAGACTGCACGTACCCTTCCCCAACGTCCCATTAAAACGTCATAAACTTTTTAGGTTTCTGGCATCCCAGAAGGGGGGAACAACCGACGTGCCAAGCATGGGAGCAGGCCATTCCAGCCGCACTTTTTCTCTCTCTATGTTTCTCGCATAGATTTAAAGCGGCTGGGGCCATTTAACGCTATAACACGCATTGGGGAAGGCGTTCTTTTACAACTCCTATTCTTTCAGGGGGAAAAGACCCTGCGGAGACCACATCCTGCCCAGGCTGGGGGAGGTTAAGTGTGGCGAATACATCACATGGGTTTTCAGGCCACATGTGGAAGTGGCACGGTAATAGATCCTACCTAGCGAGGGAAGAGTTGCTACAAACACAGCATCCGGGGGGCAAAGGGGACTGCCCAAGGGTGACGCTGGTCTGCCGGCAGGGGGACCGTACCACGGAAAATACACACATGGGGATTAATCCGTGAAGGCCAACCCTGTGGAGCATTTATTCCAGTACAGAGTAATTAACCAAAGTACCCATAGTGGGTCTGGTTGAGAATTCCTCCGCTGAATTCGCAGACCAAAGGGCTAGGGAGGAAAGAACATCCAGGAAGTGCGAGTTTGGTGGACTCTCCTGGGAGAAAGAGAAAGAGGGAAGGGCACTATGTGCAAATGGAACACCCGGTCAGACGTTCCATATTCCCGAGTTCTACGTGCTCGGACCTGAGAGAATACTGGACGAAACCGACTCAACCCTGAGATTCAGGGTTGATCCAGTGGGCTAGCCTCTGTTTGGAGACAGCGTTCCCTTTCCGCTGTCCACCAAAGGAGACAAAGAGCAGCTCAGAACATCTAAAGCTCTGCGTGCGGTCCACATAGGTCCGAAAAACACACACCGGACACAGCAACGATAAGGCTGGGTCTGCCTCCTCCCAGGGCAGCGCTTGCAGGCTCATTACCTGGTCCCTGAAGGGGGTCGTAGGAACCTTGGGCACGTAGCCTGGTTGAGGTCTTAGGACGACATGGGCGTCTGCCGGAGTGTCGCTGACAGAGAACGCTTGTAGGTCCCCAACACTATTGATGGAAGCGAGCTCTATGAGTTCGACTGATTCTAGCTGCTCGAAGGGGGGTCTCTGGAGGCCTGAAAGGACCACGAAGAGATCCCATGAGGGGAACAGGCATGGCCTGGAAGGGTTCAGCCTCCGGGAGCCTCTAAGTAACCTGATGATCAGGTAAGGACTTACCGTCCACTGCGTCGTGGTGAGCCGATATAGCGGCTACATAAACCTTCTAGGTGAAGGGGGTCAGCCTCCCCTCCAGACTCCCGACTGCGCATCTCTGTGGGTCTTCAGATCGGAAAGAACACAAATTCACGAATAAACGCCCCTTAAGGGCGTAAAGCTGCCTGGTAGAAGGAGCTCTGTCTTGGTTGATCATGTCTACGACAGCAGGTGGTAGGCCTATTAGATCTTCTGTATCACATCCAGGGGCCATAAGTAGAGGTTCCAGAGGTCTGGGCATGAATGGGAAAGGGTGCCCCATCCCTGAGAAAGAAGGTGGAATTCAGGGGAATTCACCAGGGAGGTGCTGTAGCGAGGAGCGTGAGATCTGTGATATAGGGGGCCACTAGAGTGACTTGTTCCTCGTCCTCCTTGACCTTGCACAGCACCCGTGCAAGTAGGCTCTCTGGGGGAAATGCATACTTGCTTAGCCCCCGGTGCCAGCGCGTCTGTCCTGAGGGCAACTTCCGCTAGGGAGTACCAGAGTGGGCTGTGGGAGGTCTCTTGGGAAGTGAACAGGTCTACCTATGCTTTGCTGATCCACTCCCAAATCAGCTGGACCGCCTGGGGGTGGAGCCTCCAATCTCCGCTGAGTGTGCCCTGTCTCGACAGCACGTCCACTGCCATGTTGAGTTTGCCCGGGATATGAGTGGCTCCTCCAAAGGAGGAGATGGCGGGCGAGTTGTGACATGTGACGAGAGCACACGCAGCCTTGCCGATTAATGTAAGCTATCGTGGTGGTGCTGTCTGAACGGATCAAGTCGTGCTTTCCCCGAAGTAGCGGGAGAAACCTCCGCAGGGCAAGAATTACAGCCAGCAACTCTAGGCAGGTGGCAGGTAGTGGCAAAGCCAAAATAACAAACAAAAGTCTTCTCTGAAGCGGGAGGTAAATTACCTGCAAAAGAAAATACGAACAAACAAACAGAAAACTTCCCTGTCTTCCTATCTAACTAAAATCAGGACAAAACACAAAATGTTAAACAAAATGGCATCCACCTCCCTACTACTTCTGTGAATTAATTACTATTTACACTATTTACAACAAAATAAAATAAAGCACTGTAACAATTTAACTGAATGAGATCACCCTCGATCTGTAATTAACTGGTTACTTACAACAATGGCCTGCTGCTGCTGCTACTACTACTACTACCACCGCTACCACTACCACTACCATCATAAACTACAACAATATGCAGCAGCAACAACCATCTGGAATGAGGGAAAAGAAGCTCTCTGTAGTGTGGCACTACCATGGCTTTATAACAGTATTCCTATCCCAAAATCCTATCACAACAACCGAGTGGTTATAGCAGCCATTAGTAACAGCAGCTGAAGGCAGTCTGTGAAGAGAGAGAGAGAAGGAACAAGGACTCACACACACACACACACACACACACACACACACACACACACACACACACACACACACACACACACACACACACACACACACACACACACACACACACACACACACACACACAAGATACTCACTGGGACATAACACAAGTACAAATGCATGGTGGCAGTAACTTCAGAAAGTTTGTACATATGATTAGATCACGTCTCTGAGCCATGCGATCAAACCAGTGTGTGTGTGTCTGTGTGTGTGTGTGTGTTTGCGTGTAATCTGCACTCACACTGCTGTTTACCAGGAGAGAGGGGCCAAAGCGGTTGTAATAGACATTTTTCCACACTCTGGTTTTGTAATGAGGAATTTAACGATTGCAAGGTAAACTTTGACAGCAGTCAATGGGAGACCACAGCAAATATTATTTTCACTTACCCATTTGCTCCAAGAGCAAAAGAAAATGTCCAATATTTCATTTGAATGACTTTCCTGAAGAAAAAAATAACTAAAAATATAGAGAGTGGTGGATTAAAAGATCCACGAAGAAGATGCCAAATTTATTGTCACTCTCTCAGGAGCTGTAATCGAAACCCCCTCACAGCTGTGGTAATATATATTTTTTTTTTACTAATTCCAGGGTAATATATAACACAAAGAATAATGTTATAAACTTACACTCTGTAATTAAAACAAATTATCATATAAAATTTTTCTAGATTTACGCTGCTAAAGAAGGCGGAAACGTGTCATCACAGTCTTTGAAAAAGGTCCATAATGAAACAACTGGATTACTGCATTAACTCAAAATAACAGTACAGTAGTACAGGGATAGTTTAAACACTTAACTTGATTTTATTAGACTTCCCTTATGATAAATACTATTTACTGCCAAAACAACAATTCTAATCCAAGGAGAAATACACTATTATCATATGAAGCATTTTCTCTCCCTTTCTCTTTTTCCTGGTCTTTGTGTTAAAGCGTTGTTCATTTGAAGTTTAGTAGGGGACGTTCGCACTGAACGTGTTTTTGCATCCGTCCGAGCTGTTTTTCAATGTTAAGCAGCGTTTCGCACAGCAACACCTGTAAATATGGGTCATGATACTATGACCTTTCATTGAAGATATACTGTATGTTAGGAAATTACATCACACACACCGGAGGTGTACATCACCCATTCTGAAAAATTATGTTGAACTATCTGAAGTTTATAACACTATTGTTTTATTTATGTTTTCCTTTATTTTGTGGTGTTAGTCATATGTGGTCAAGCATAAAATGTCCACCCTGTTATGGGAAGAAATATGGGAAATTAATATAATTGTAAATGTCAATATACAGTATTTATGTTAACAGAAATAAAATATTAAATATTAGTTTACAAATATGTTTCCTAGATATCAATCACAGACCATGCGATGGCTAATTTATCCACTGAATGTCCACCCTGTTATTGTCCACCCTGATGCTACCCATTTAACTGGATGGACATCTGAATTTCTTAGTAATTTAGCTTGACCAGAATGACTAAAACAATCTTTAATATGCCCCTGTAATTATGAATTATGAAGAAACTTGTAAAAGTAAGTTTTATTTTTCAAAAGTTTCAAAGACTGAATGTCACCAAATTGTAGGAATGACCATTTACAATATGTACAGAGTTGCAGTTCTGCCGCTGTCTATACGCAGATTACGCAGTCTACAGTAACAGTAAAGTACCATGTATAGTAACAAAAAACTTTCAAAAACGCTCTCCATAACCACATCATTTGGAAAACAATGACGTCACAAAACTGAAAACAATGTTTTCAAACATAAATTGATTACTGTGGAAGTAGTGTCAAATAATTGTTCAAATGTGTGAATGTCCTTTGTGTGGAAAGAAAAGTCTGATCAGATAGAAAAGTCCTAGCATAGCATTCCAGAACAGTCTGAAGGTCTATACCTGGTTTGGTGGAAGTAGCTTGAAAGCGCTTAAGGGATATTGAAAAGATGTTGGCTTCATCAAGTCAACATAATTACTAAAGATCAGTGTTTCTCAACTGGTTTTGCTCCAGGATGCAGATTTTACATTGGACATTTAGTGGCAAGCCAACACAGTACCAAATGTTTAAATTTTTTATTAGTATAAACCATATTACTAAGTGATAGATTAATTTAGTTGCAAAATACAGCAGAGTTTGGATGTTCGGCACAATGTTTGACAACAACAAAATATATCCAATGTGCTGTCTCCTTCCTTTTGAAAGTTGCAATCAGCACATTATAGTTTGTTATAGCTTTTTAAGCTAACTAATTTAGCATAGTTGTTCCCTGTTTTACGCTTACCTAACAAAACAAAACTATTTGTATGTTGTGACCCACCAGTTTAGAACCACTGCAAAGGTCTTACCAAAACCCTAAAAGAAATTGTTTTAAAAAGGTTAAAAAAAATAATTTAATTGAGGTTTTGTCAAATTTAGCTCATTTCTGGGGACAATTTTGTCCCCAGACTTAGTTTAGCAAACCCCCACACACAAAACATTCTCACACAGACTTACTCACTCACACAGCACACACCTGTACAGGTAAAATGATCTCTAACTGACTGGATGATTTGGCCAGCAATATCCTGCCGGCTCCTGCTTCTCCGCCCCTTCCCCTCAGCAACCACCCCCCAGGCTCACTCCAAGAAGGATCTATTTACCATCCTACGTTGTAGTGGCAAGTCACTTTAGGGAACCTCTCCGCCCACCCCCAGAGTGACAAGGCTCCCTTTGTCACCACTCGTCTGGTCCTGGGACATGAGCTGAGTGGTCCTGTCTGATACGTCTCTGTATGTAGGCCACGCACCAGCCGTCACTCATATTTTCAAAGGAAGAAAGAGAAACAGGTAAAGAGAAAGATGGATGATGCGTATCTGGTCCCCATATAATGACCCTTTGATGAGAGTTTCAGGGGTCCCTGATTTGATGTGATGACAGTGAGTGGTTAAACAGACCGGGAGACCTTTGAATGCACACACACTCGTATAGAAATCCTGCACGCAAAGCAGCCTGTGGCCTAGAGCAAGCTACGCAACTGCTAAGATTCATGTATTTTTCTTTTAATTCTTATTTTGAACTGATCAGAGTTCCACTGGAATTATTCCAATAATTTACCATGAACAGGGACAGTTCACCAACTGGGCCAATGGGGCCAGTGCCCAGGGGGCCTTGACTACCAGGGGGCCCTTGACTGCCGGGGGTGCCCTGGGCTTTAAGGCTGCACGATCTAGTTTGGTGATCCCCCCACTTGAAAACCCTTTTGGGCATGAACAACGAACCCCCCTTAAGGGATTGGAGATCACATGCACTCATGAGTGGTTTTCCAGCAGGACAATGCTAAACCATACTGTATACTCCCCAGATTACAAGTGCATGGATGCATAATCAGAGTGTGCAAGTGCTAGATTGGAATGCCTGCAGTCCTGACCCATCTCCGTTTAAGAATGCATGGCGCATTATGAGGCACAAAATATGGCAACAAAGGCACCATACGATTGTGCAGCTAAAAATCTGCATAATGGATGAATGGGGAAAACTTCTGTTTGGTAAATTTAAACTTGTGTCTTTAGTGGCCATATTTTCGCAAAAAACAAAATCATTTACACTTTTGCAATAATTTATTTTTAAACATACAGACTGATTCTACGCAGTCAATCCATTTCGCTGTTCATTAAACCTTTTCTTTGTTTGCATATCACTTATTGCAGGTTTGCTATGCTTTTGGCGATGTTTAGGTGCAAAAACAGTGCCAAAAATCTAAGCGTGAAAAAAAGGAATTGAGAAGAATACAGATCAAGTTTTCTTTGTGTTAATATGAAGTTACAGATTCACAACATATCAATTACACTTATGCAAAGCAATTGATTTACTTGATTTACTCCCGTAAAATGTTTTATGCTTAGAACTTTAAATTATAATGAAACATTTTTGAAGTAGACAGATTTACTACAAGGCTAATAACCAGCATGTAAAGAGATATTTTTGCTAGAAAGCGGTTGTTCAGCAAAAGTGCAAAGATTATTAACCAGATCACAGATACTAACAGGCATATGTATATGTTTTTGTGAAATTGCTTGGTAACGCTTTAGATTACAGCCTGCAATTTACAGTGGAAGTACACCGAATTTACAGAGTACCTTTTTTGTAATAATAGTGTAACTACACATACGTACTTGTAGGTATAAGGGAACAATATGCAAAGCTTTGGGAATAAAGGGGTAACAACCTGGAAAATTACAAGTAATTCATACTGTAAGTACTTATAACTAAGGGGTAACTATTCTAATATTATGTGGTATATATGACCTTATACTATGCTAAACAACAATCTAAATGTGAGAGCAAGTAAGCAAGAACATACAAAGTGTACCTTTTTTGTTATAGTAGTGTATCTACATACTGTATAGGCTACTGAAGGTATTTTTTCTACGGGGTACATACTCTATTATTACAGGATACAATAATTTTTATTTTTATTCACTACTGTCACCTGATGGAGTTTTGGTTCCTTAGAAAAACATACACAGCATACTTTATTGTAATAATATGTATTATATTATACATATAGGAATGTAAATCAAGGATACTTACCTGATGCAACATTTTCATTGTTTGATTTGTTACATACCCCAAACATCTTGTTCTGCTATTCTGTTTGAATGTCATTGCAGTCCATCAAGGTGCAATGCAGAGGAAAACAAGCTTACCTCTTTCCAGCTATTCCCAGGAAATAAAATACAAATATAACATGATATAACACATCACTTGCATCTTACTGGATATATACAGTAGCCTATAAATTATATGTTATTTTTATAGCAAAGTGCATCTGACTTAGTTTGGTCTTCCATGTTTCAAGGCAAGTAAAACTTTTAAAAAAAAATTACTGGCAAATATACCCCCTTGTTTCACATAGTTACAGAGTAAGTACAACATTTGCGGGCTGTAATTTATAGTGGTACTTGTAACCCACTTGTTCTGTGTATTTATAGGGTACAGTAGGTGCAATACATATACATACATAAAATATAATATCCTTTATGTCATAACAACTTATTTCAAAATGTATAAATTTAAATTCTTATTTACAACACTTTTTCATGTAAATCAAACATTGTCAACTTAATGTTGCACTTACCATGTAACTACATGGAACAAGGGGGTAACAAGCGCCACTTCAATTTACAGCCAGAAAATATTGCACTTATCCTATAACTACATGGAAAAAGAGGGTAACAAGTTGGACTTGTTTTTTTACACAGAATTGTATATTTACACAGTAACTACAGAGAACTATTTTGCAATAGTTCTAATTTTGCTTGCCTTGATTTCCATAGTTGCCTTGCCTAGTTTTAATTTAGCTTGACTACCCAACTAAATCCTCACCATAGTTGCTGGCATGACTCGCAGCTGAGATGGACTGTATGCAATACACTCTCTTAAGGTAAGTAGCCTACATTGAAAATTATAAATAAATTCATAGTAGAAACTCATTAACTTATTTCCCTAGATTTCAAGTCTTCCTGTTCAGTAATCTCCATCATGTATCCTGTAATAATAGAATTTGTACCCCTTGGTTAAAAAAATACCTAGGTCTCTCTCTCTCTCTCTCTCTCTCTCTCTCTCTCTCTCTCTATATATATAGAATAGTATTATATTAGAATAGTTACCCCTTAGATATAAAATACTTACAGGTTGTTACCCCTTTATTCCCCAAACTTTGCATATTGTTCCCTTATACCTACACGTAAGTAATTTATAGGTACACTATTATTGCAAAAAGGTACGCTGTAAATTGCGGGCAGTAATCTAAAACATTACCAAGTGCTTTTGTTTACTTTACCTCTTCTCTACACATTATTCCTATATTCTGACATATGTTTCAGACTCTTATTTCCTGTTATAGTGAGAACAATGACCCATGACAAGCAAACAGATGAGAGGACAGAGCATTATTATATTTCCATGTAAATGACAAGAGCGCGTGTGTTGCAAGCAAGTGTCCAGCTTCACACAAAGCGATTTGTTTTCATCTTGATGCTCCATTATTGTTCAAAGCACTTTGCGTGAAGCTCCATAAATTATCTGAACAAAACATATTTAATAGGCCTGATATTCGCACCATTGTGCCTCTGATACCAAGCTAATAGATTTGGCCAGTATCGGAACACTTGAGGCTTGGAGGAGGTCAGGACAACATGACAGTCAGAGCTGCAGTGGCGTCCTTTGGTGGCTCAAATTAGTTTGTTTTGTGTTGTTTTGCATATGCTCTGTTCTCCTCCTCCTCTTTTCGTTGAGGGGTCTAATGAAGAATGAGGATGCTCCACACCTGCCCTGAGGTTAATAATTTGTCTGAGCTGCAGATGGGACTGATATACAAAGCCTGGAGAGAAATATCTGGATAGGGAAACATTACATTTTATATGCTCAGTTTATGACAGTATTCTTGATGTGTGTGTGTGTTTTTTTTAAAAAAAAGATGTCTATGTTGTGTTAACACTGTATATGGAACAGATCTACTAACTCTCTAAACCTACATTACTATATTCCATGATAAATGTATTGCTTGAGAGAAACCGAAGATTTTACTTGCAAGAGTTTCAATTTCAAGAGCATGATAGCTTCCGTAAATAATGTTGGTGTTTGGTGAGTCCATTAACATGTTGCCAGGGATTCCACTGATATTTTGTTTTGAATATGGGACTGGACAATTGAAGATGGGCCCCTAAGCCAGACATCAGTTTAGTATGCCCCTGTAATTAGTTCAGAACATTTCGGTGTTCTGTGAGGGCTGAGCAGGTCAGCACTCTGAAGTTTTCAATGGACTGCAGAGCTTTCTGGTTGATGGACTTTATTGATAGATCTTAGAGCCTCTGGTACTTCCATCAATATACCCGCCAACATATAGCTCCCCATCCAAATCTCTGATCTTCTGTGAGGCCCAAAGAGCTTCGGCCCATGAAAAAAAAAAAAAAAAAAACTAATCCAGTTGCCATTCAACAAGATGGCATCAGGACATAAAAAGCTCTCTTTTTCTTGGAGTACTCTCAAGTCTGCCTTGAGCGTTGCGGTATTGATGTAGCAAACTAAATTTGAGGCAATCTTGCCCCAGAAAAATGGATGGAAGACCTGTTAATGCGTTTCAAGTGGACGTCATGAAGAACAGAGGAGAAATGAAAGGATATTAAGATGAGACACAGAGCAAAGGACAGATAACGCAAGAACAGACACCTCTGAAAAGGGCTAAGAATGACAAATGTAGTTCACTGATCTTTAGTAATAGTGTTAAAAGAAAAAAAGGTCTCCAATGTTAGCAAATGAAGCAAATGATTATTGTGCTTGAGACATAAAGCAGTCACACTTGGATCAAACACACAATGCCACTGTGGCTAAAATGCTAAATAGTAATGTTTAAAAAAACAGCCAAGAAACATACTCCCTAAGAGCAAAGCTGTGGTTAAGACACCATCATCTGTGATGACTACAGTCTGCAGCCGGTACTTGTCAAAAAAGGTCACACACTATAATATCTACCAATTAGCACATTAAACACCACCCTAAGTGCCACAGAGCCACATGGGCAATGAACCTGGAGCAAACGAGCCAGCTGATTTAATTGGTAATTAACGAGTGGTCTAAAGTGCTAGCAGGCACCAGAATTGTAATTCAAAACAAGGGAAAATTAATCACCCTAATTATTCAGGAGAAATGCATTCATTAGCATAATTGAGGCGAGTAGGATTAAAGTTCATTCTGGCACAGGGGCAGCAGCTCAGTCTCTTACAAACACAGTTTATTATGCTTGATTAATTACTTAACTGTATTATTATTTAATAACCCAGATCTTTATTTATAGACCATGCTGTATCAAAGCTTGTGGAAAGTTTTCTAAGTTGACAACCAAATGACTGATGGGAATTATGTCTAAAAATAAAGGCACATTATATATATATATATATATGAAAATATTCCATTTACATTTATGCATATACTTTTATCCAATCAGTCCAGTCCACTCAGTATACATATTTTGTTCCCATGAACTTGGAATTGCTAGTGCCCCAAAAGGAACAAAGTCTAATTTATACAGTAGAAGACGCACCTAACGTAACCTAGGTTATACTACATACAACGTTGCTTTAAAATTCGTTTGTTGAGGGAGCTGTCATGGAAGATTGTCAACCTTTAGGTGGACGACACATCAGTAGGTGAGCTGTCTCTGTTGAAGCATTTTTTTTTACATTAGTGTCCGAGAGATGGGCTTGAAAGATGTCAATTTTTAACATTAAGATAGTAACCTAACCTACTACAATCTCTGCAGCTGTCACGTCCAAATAAGGGTTGCCAGCTGTCATGTGCTTCGGCCAATGTTTTTATGTCTCACCCAAGGGCTGGGGGAGGGGGACTCACCCAATAAACAAAATAATCAACTAACCCCCTAATATTTATACCATGATCAATGGAAACATGGGATATACTTCACGCTGCAACCTCCCAATGTTCAATCCAATCTACACTCCTGGTCTTGCCTACTGTCCCATATTTAAGTGGTTTGTGATTTGAAATAGTTGTCCGTTCAGTATCTGTGAACACAGTGAAACATTTGTCCTGGTCGACCACATCAGGCCGAGGTAATTGTCGTGAAAGTATCTGTTTCTTTCACGGCATCTGTTTCATGAGTGGGGAACAACATTAGCATGGAAAGCTCTGGCAAATTACCACCCTCCCCAAAGAACGCCCAGATGGGTTTTATTTTAATGGCGTCATTATGCACTAAATTAAAAGGTGGTGTAAATGGATCTGTAAAATTGAAATGACTTGAAAAAAGTGACATCTCTCAGGCTCCACCAGTCAAGACCACAGCCACTACCATGCTAAATGGGGTCATAGCTAGCATGGAGAGAGTTAATCATACACATATGAAATAATCATGAAGGAATGGGGCATACAGTTGGGTGGCAGCACATACCACAAGCCTTCTATTTAATACGCCAGCTGTTCACAGGATCTGAATAGTTTGTTTTAAACAAGCTGTCAAGTGATAGCAAGTGATGCAATAAAGCGGGAACCACAGTGCAGTAATACAGGAAGCAGAAAAGAGACTTTATCACATTCATTCCAAATGAAAGAACAACAAAGAAGCACATTTAATCAACTACAATTTTTATGGGAATTAAAGATTTTTCACCCACATATAACCCACCCCTGAATGCACACTGCAGAGACAGATCAAACCTGGTATTTCATCCTATAGAAGGCCTATAGATTTAGCATTATCATTTTATTAGGGCACCCCCCCATGGTAGGCTACTCAGCCTTATAGACTTGGACTAGGGAGGAGGTGGGATTAGGACATCTGTTGCCTGACAGGAACAAACCCATGCACTTTTGTACAATGGCCGAAACCTCACCAATATTTTCCCCCACTTTCTGTGGCTAACATTAGCATATATACATTTTCAGGTGGTACTCGCTTGAGTCAACTGCACATCCTCGCACAGAAACTGATGGTGTGAAGCAGTGCACGCTTAAAGGTGCACTCAGCGATTCCTAAAAAACTCTGTTGATATTCGAACTCAACTGCCAAAACAAACACACCACTCCCTTCAGGGCTCCTTTGGAAGCTCTGTCCTCGACTTATAATAATCCTAGTTTTTTTGTTTATATTCGTCTGACCTTTTTCTCTTGGTCTGTTTCTCAGCAATTTGTCCTCCTTGGAGTTTAGAAAGTTTGCATCTGCCAGATTTGCCATCGCTCTTCTAATTAATTTTCCCCTCGCACCTCCTCCAAGTGTCCTGCCTTGCTCTGTTTGATCATAACACAAGTATTCAAATACACAATGGTTTTACTATAAAAGCTGTTTGCGAAAGTGTTTTTCAGAAACATTTTCAGTTCATTAGTTTTTTCTTTCTTTCCCACAAACACAGTTAAACAACCATACTGTACACATACAACCATGGCTGGACTGATAATCTTGCATACCGGACAATTTCCCGGTGGGCCGATGTATTTTGAGGGCGATCAGGGACGGACTGGCCATCGAGAGAAGCAAAACGTGCAGGGAAACAAATGGGCCGCGACAAGCAAAAATGAGCCACAGCGTTATGGAACCCCCACCCCCCCACCCCCAATACAAAAATGCTAATGAAAAAAACGTGTGATTTGTAAGTTATATTAAACCTTTGCTAAATTGAAAACACTACAACTACACATTATATGGTGTTTTACATAGTGGATTTTATTTAAAAAAAAAATATGTACAGTAATTTCAAATCAGATGATTGCTACATGCTCCAAAAAAGTTGAGACATGTGAAATTTAAGACTTATAACAATTTGACGAGTTAAAATAACAAGGCAATGTGAAACCAGAGATGTTAAACAGGACTGGCAATTGTGTCATAGTATATAAGAAGCCTCCAAAAACAGCCTAGATCTTCAAAATCAAGGATCAGTTGAAACGTGTCAATTTGCCAACAGATGCTTCAGAAAATAATCCAGCACTTTGAGAACAATGCTCCCCAAAACAAATTGGAAGGATTTGGGGCATTTTACCCTCTACAGTGAACCATAAATTTAAAAGATTCAAGGGATATGTTTAAATCTCGGTGTGTAAAGGGCAAGACAAAAAACACTTCTGAATGCGCGTGATCTCTGATCCCTCAGACATCACCGTCTTAAAAAACATCATTCATCTGTAATGATATCATGAGCATTGGCTTGGGATTACTTAAGTAAACCTTTGTTAGTCAACACCATTCGCCGCTGTAGCCACAGATGCAAGTTAAGACTTTACTATGCAAAGTCCTACATCAACACTGTCCAGAAGCGCTGCCAACTTCTCTGGGCTCAGTCTCATCTTAGATAGAAAGTAGAACAGTAGAACCATTTTTGGTCCGATGAGACCACATCTCAAATAGTTTTTGAAAAACACAGCCATAGTGTTCTTCAGTCCAAAGAGGAAAAGGGCCATCCAAGCTGTAATCAGCATCAGGTCCAAAAGCCAGTGCCTGTATAAGCCAGGGATGCCTATGGCATGTGTAACACGCACATCTGTGAGGGCACCATTAACGCAAACACATTTTGGAGCAGCAAATACTGCCATCCAGCACTATCTTTTCCAGGAACGTCCCGGAATTATCAGCAGGACAACTTCAAACCACTTACTGGCTGAATAAGCAGAGAGTGCGGGTGTTAGATTGGCCTGACCATCTTTAATTGAGAATGTGTTGTGCATTATGAAGTGCACAGTACAGCAACCAAGTACAATTAGCTGTACAACGAGCTGTACAATTGTGCAGCTCGACTATCCCAACGTTTTTGGAGTGTGTTGCAAAATACAATGAAATTCACAATGTAAAACATCATATAAAGTGTAGTTGTAGTGCATTTAATATAGCAAAGGGTGAATATAATTTAAAAATCACTCTTTTTATTAGCATTTTTCATACTGTCCCAACTTTTTGGGATTTGGGTTGTACAATGCCACACACAGCTAAGAAAGTTGTAGATGGCGGACACACACACACACACACACACACACACACACACACACATTGGGTTTCCATTTTTTATGGGGACTTTCCATAGACATAATGGCTTTTATACTGTACATTTGGTCCCCACAAAGTGATAAATACAACCTCATGCTCTCACACACACACACATACACTTGAAGACACTTCTACAGCATATTTGAGATAAGAAAGTTAAGTTGCATTTATAGAAAGCATTGGATCTCTTTAGCCAAGTTGCTGTCTTTGTCATGTTGCTGTAATATTGTTATTGTTTTCAATCAATATTAAAGTACTAAAAGAGCTATTAGTGTCACTTTTGTATTTTTAGCCGGCTAGATTGGTTTTAGAAAGTAACTTCAAATAAACTAATTAGTAATCTGACTACTTTTACCATGAAGTAATCAGTAAAGTAATCTGAGTATAATTTCAGAGAGGCAATCAGTAGTGGATTGCTTTTTTGAATGTATCTACCCTACACTGTTCATTACCACAAAGGAGATGGGTGATGTGAGCTCAAGTGAACACCATCTTCACTCGCATTGGCTGTCGCTCCCGAAAGTCACTCCTCATTTGCGTTTGTCATTGCATTACTTTGTCCTGTCGCTCGCCATGGCCACATCAAGTCACCAGAGGTCACTGTAGAAGTTGCTTGCTCTCATTGAACATGAATGAGATCGTGTTCCAAGCGAGTGTGGGGTAGAGACTGAGAAGGACCTGGATGTTCAGAAAGCTACTGCCAGGTATGCTTGTAGAGACTGAACAGTTGGCAATAGGAGAAAATAATAGTTTGAGATTTTAAACTTCAGCAAATTAAACTTCAGCATTCAATATGTTTTATATCTGTATGTACTGAAGCCATGAAGCCCTTTTGTCACACATTACACATTTTGCACATATAGAGTGAGATTCTTTTTTTCACATATACCAGCTAAACCGGGGTCAGAGCACAGGGTAAACATGTACAGTGCCTAATAATGCATTGGCAATGTACAATTAAGTTTTTCTTCCCAATGAAGTTTGATATGAATTGAATCTGTTTAATTGATCCGATTAATAAAAAAAGTCCATTGTAAAACGCCAGAAGATTTTTCCCAAATTGTAATTACAACAATGTCCACTGAGTTTATGGCAAGTATCTGTCCGCAAAACAAAAAACACCTTACATTTCAACGTACATATTTAAATTGGACTAACCAATTTCTTGCAAGTAATTTGAGATAAAGTATAAGTATATTTATGATGATTTTTTAAATGTTTGTTATAATGTATTGTGTACCATAATTTAATTGTGATTAATCCCGATTAATCACAGAAAAATGTGCAATTAATTTGTAAAAACATTATAGTATTATATTATTGATTCACAGCCATAAATAGTATCATTAGTATTATTAGGTCTAATAATCATAACATATTTGTTGCTTCATATATAATGACCATATGGATTTAGCCTCACTTTGATTTGTATTTGAATTTTTTTGCTATATATTAAATTATATCTTTGTAGGTGCAATGTGTTAATTTCACCAGTGGCAACTTAAGCAACCTAGCGACCTAGCACGTGTGGAGGTTTCACGCTATTCACTGCAGCATCCATGCACAAATCACCATACACCCCACCGAGAGTGAGAACCACATTATAGTGACCATGAGGAGGTTAACCCAACATGACTCTACCCACCATAGCAACCGGACCAATTGGTTGCTTAGGAAGCCTGACTGGAGTCACTCAGCACGCCCTGGATTCAAACTTGCGACTCCAGGTGTGGTAATCAGCGTCTTAACATGCTGAGCTACCCAGGCCCCTGAGTGGTCCTGTTATTGAGAAATATGTGTGTTATAGACATCAGGGGGTCACCAAGGTCATGACCCTGTCTGAAACCTTGTGGCCCCTCGTCTGGACATGAACATACATTCATGTCAAGAACCTTTGACCTCCCAGGTTCACAGCTTCGTCACGAACAAGAAATTGATCAGCTTTAAATGGAGATATTAGTTATACTCTTTCGGATATAATGTTAACAATAATTTGACAGGAACAATTTTGCTATAAGAAATTCTATCAAGCTTTTGCATTACAATAAATTGGAAAGTTACCATTTTTTATATATATAGAACATGTTGAGGCTAAAATTGGTGTGCTGAGAACATTACACTTTGTTCTATGAACATTTTACCTTCACTGTGCAAACCTGCCAGCTTGATTAGTTTTTTCTTTTTTTTTTTTTATGTTTTTTACATAATCCAGGAAACAGTGGGTGCAAAGTGTTCAGCTTTAGAGGGTTAGTTGCTCTTACTTCATAAAAGAGTGGTGAGAGGTAAAGAATGAAAGAGAGAGAGAGAGAGAGAGAGAGAGAGAGCTGGACAGACTGCAGAGCAAGAGAGTGAGCAGCACTGCTATGACCCGGTAATTAAAATAAAAGGCAGCAAAACGGCATTTTTAAAAACAAGCTCTCATGAAACCATTTAAAGTGACTTATGCCAAATGTAGCTAGCGGCTACTGTAATTGAGCGACTCTTTCGTCTGTAATTACATCTCCTTGTCCATTTCAACGAGAAATGAGAATGGCAATTACATTCTCTGCCCTTTTCTTGTGCTGATTCTGTCATTTGTAAATTTTTCTGCTTGTTTACTTTTTGCACCCTGCTGAGATAAAAAGACACTGTGCTGTCTTTGCTTAGCAAATCTGCCCTGCTTTATTTGCTTTGACAATAGCTTCATTAGTCATTTTCGGACACACAGATAAATGCAACACATTTATTTCAAAGGGAGACTTAATAGCGCCTCTTTGTTTCCGGGCATCTCTGAGAGGGATAAAGTAAATCACAATGCTCCTCTTACACTTCAATTTTCTTCATTTTACAGATGGTCAATTTTTAAATTATTTGCTCCTATATTTCTCTCGCCTTTTTTCTTTCATCTCTCCGCTCTTGAAAAATTGTCAAAGCCTTTTTGCTTAATAGTGCTGGATCGAGCATAGGCCGCCCAGGGTCCTGATGCATTGTGGGAGGTTACAGGATAAAAAAAAAAAAAATGATGAAAAGCGCGTAAGGTGGGGAAAATATTACTTTGTGTGTGATTTCTACCTCTCTCCCTGCCCATTCTCCTCCTAATTGCCAGTGATTATTTTAATAGAGAAAAGGGTGGCTGGTATTACTGAGTGATTATGTGGAATGGACAGGGAAGGCCCTCAAGATATGGCAAAATAATGCAGGGAATGAGAGGGAGGGCAAGGCTATGACACTCTCAAAATCTAGATAAGACCCCGCAAAAGCCACATGTCCCAACCACCTTCTCTCTTTCTCTCTCTCTAGCAATCTCTCCCACTCTCCTTCAAAAGAACAGACGTTATCTGATGCATTCAGGGGCCTGTTAGCTCTAATGGGCATGAACGCTTGTGGTTAAGGCAGGGCATTCAGCAGGCCTGTCTTTGATTAGGCTCAGTGTAAGATTACAATCATAGGACAAGACATGACACACCTCAAAAAGGGAGGATCTTTGATGAAACCAACACACACAATTATATCATGGTGAATAACGGCTAAAGAAATGATAAACCATCATCTGGTAACCACAGTCTGACACAACAGGGATTATTTCACTGAGCCCTGCCAAAAATGTTTTTCAAATGTATCAAATACTTCATGATACTGGGATGCCACAACATCGGCCATAACCTACAATATATTTGTAAATTATTCATTGAGCATGTGAAGAGATTTTCTCAGCGGTTTTGTCAAGTTTTAAATATGTTTTTCCAGTATTTCCTAAAACATGACGGTTTCTTTAGTAAATACAATGGGCCTTATTCATGAAACAAGAGCAGGTCAAATTTCTGTGTAAAACTGTATGTAAAACAATTCTTAATAACATTTTCTCATTCAGTGGGACAATTTAATTTACGCTGAAATATATTCTAAAGCCCAATAATTTTACAAACAAGACTGTACACTAATTTTGTTATTAAGTTATTTCAAATTCCCCTGACTTTGCTGAACTGAATCTTGATTTAACTTTTGATTGGTGCCTGACTGATATATAATCTGCATCAGGGGATTTAAAACACTATAATGATTCAAAGGACACCCAAATAAGATCCCCTTGTGAGGGGCTCCCTTTCTGAGATATACAGTAAAAGCAGCTATATATTTTCATGTATAAAGACCTACGTATATAAGCAGAAATGTGAAGCTAACAATTTTAAAAAAGTACTTACATTAATTCTTTATTTAAAACTCATGTACTATTTGAGCTGTACAGTTGTTTAAATCATCATTTTTACAGTCATTTTACGGTTTGACATTACATTGTCAAGGCAACAAAGTAGTACAATTGGCTATAACTATACACAGCAAAGCTTGGTAAGTGGTTTTATCACACTAAAACCATGTTAACATACATACTGTTTATGTCTTGTGGCTATACTTTGAAACAGTGAGTATTTTAACATTTACAGATTGGCCCCATTCACTTCATTCTTCATGTGTCCCACAGCAACAGATATTTGCTTCTTTTTTTAAGAAAAGTAGGGGCAAGTCAAAATGAATTTTTGTGGTAATCAATATTATACCACAAATGCTGTCGATTGAGCTTAACTTGCATTGAACCTGACTTATTCCTTTAAACAGTTTAGAATGACTTTTAGATCTCACCTGCAGTACAGAAGCACGAAGTTGTGTCTTTCTATGCCAGGCTGGACCTAGTACTGGACCGGCCCTAAACCGCTAGTAGTCTGTCGTCAAACTCGGGAGTCCCCAAGTCAATGCAAGAAACTGGAAAATGAAATGGCCTGTCAAATCAACACACACACACACACACACACACACACACACACACACACACACTGGAATTTACAAGGTGAATTTTAAGTGTGTTCATTACAAATGAACCAACAGTCAGTCAGACAGAAAAGGGAGACCTGTACCTGTCAGTCACATTAATCATCGTACAAACACACACAAAAGCCTGAGGCAGGTTGTACCTGGTTCCTGGTGCTTCTGAGACTCTAGAAAAGACTGGGGTGCGTTCCACAAACAAAATCAGCTCTGAGTGTCCAGAGGGGTCCGAATATCAGCACCACATCCATTATAAAGCATACATATAGATTAATACACCAAACAAGGCCAACAAACACCATCATTCACCCTCTGGACACCCTCTACCATCTGACACAGCTGTATTTGAAGATGAATGGTGTGTTTGTTTTCATGTGCCTTTTTGTGTGTCTGTTTACATGTTCATGTGTTACAACAACCACCAAGGAAATATGGAGACATAAAACAACATTATAGCAAGTTGTAGATTTTTGTCATAAGTCTCTACTGTCCTGTATACAGAGCTTAAACACATGCCCCAGTTTCTCCCCAAACCTCCTCGCGGTGACAGGGGAACTCCAAATTACCACATTAATTACATTCCTTACTCCACAAAAATACGACTGCAAACAACAAAGGATTAAATACCATGACGGGTACGCAAAGGCAGGTAAACTCACCTGGAATCAACAGGGATTATTTTTCATTTCATCCGATTCTTATCCTTTCCATCCTGAATTCTTGGCCGCCATGCCTGTGGAAGTAATACGATCCGGTGATGGGTGGAGCTGAAAGAGCTCTCTGGAGCTGCTGTGGTATGACGATGCTGCTACGGCTGCCAGGGAATTTCTGAATGAAGGCAACATCCAGACAGACTCATATCTGCTGCCAGTCAACACAAGCTTCGAATTTCACCTCTATTGTGTTTCAGCAATTTTTTAAGGATCACAAACTGCTCAAAAACAAATTGGAGATGAAATGCAGCAAGGTAATTTTTACTTTCCAAGCATTCACTAAGCCCTTCAGCTCCGTCGTTCCCTTTCAAAGATGATACTTGTTTACTTGGAAGTCCCACAGACTGGGAATTTTTTTAGGCATGATGTGCCAAGCACAGTAAAAAAAGTAAAAAAATAAATAAATAACACACTGCATATTGTAAAACAGCCTTATAGAAATAGTTGCCTTAAAAAGAGGGGAAAATCAGTCTTCATGTACTCTCCTTCATGTTTTTCCAAACCTATATGACTTGCTTCCATGGAGCAAAAAGGTTAATCTCAGCCACCAATATCGCATTCCTTTCCATACAATAAAAGTGAATGGTGACTGAGGCTCTCATTCTGCTTTTATGTAAAAAAAAAACTAACCAAAAAAAATATATATATATTTGAAACAACACAAGAGATGACAGAAATTTCTTTTTTGGGTAACCTATTCCTTTACAAAACAAAATAATCAAAACTTGTTCTACTGCTTCCTAACATGTGATTGGATTAGGTGTCCCCGGTGACCCTGCGGGCCACATTCTACAGGAATGGATGTGTAAGGGGTCAAATGTTACTGTGCGTTATGCTCAACATAACCTAAAAATTTCCTCACATCACCTGAGAGTAAGGGCAAGGTCCTGGAGGGGTTATACACCCCCTTTCTTTCACCATTACTATTCACTGCCCTGTTCAACCTGCCCAAGGGTCTTGTTACCATGGGGACGACATGCTGTCCTCTCACTGGCCACTTTCTCCAGTGTCAGAATGTGGAATGCCATTGTAGCGGTGTACCTCAGCATTCTGACAGACGAGCAAGGGGTCCCGTTCACTGATGGTAGAGGCACACATGCCTTTGTTTGGCATGCCTCACCTTTTGCCCCATCTTACCGGAGAAAGAGAGAAAAGCGAGATCGAGTAGGGGAGGAAAAGAGCAAGAGTATCTTATCAGAGTTCCCACAAGGCCTGAGAGGTCTCTGGTTACCAGCCTGCAGTGTCTTTCTGCAGGTCCCACAGAACACCTGTGAAACACAACAACACACATACAGAGAGACTGGGAAAGGGAGAGAAAAATTGAATGATTTTATTCAGCAATTAAAATGTATGATTTGAAATAAAATAATAATTAAATAGCACATTAAATTGCTTATAATTTTTTTTCTTAGCTTTAATAATGAAATGATCTATCCATCCACCCATCCATCCATCCATCCATCCATCCATCCATCCATCCATCCATCCATCCATCCAGGGTGTAAATCGCAAGTTTCATCACAATACAATCTTGAATCGATTCTCTTAACCAGCGATCTGGTATTTGCTGATACCTCAATGTCTGCTGTGATTTCGATTCGATGCAAGGACCTGCAATCGATATTACAATATTATCTGCCTATTTTCCATCCATCCATCCATCCATCCATCCGTCTGCCTGCTCTAAGTCTTCAAATTTAGATCAGACACTGAATGGAACGTGTGGAGAAAATGAAAAATGTTGTTTATAAGTATAATTTTCTGAATAATTGCCAGCCATTCATACCAAACTCTCTCTTGTCATTGGTTCAGAATTTTTTTTTTTCTCTCTCTTATAGGTACACCCTTAACAAGGCAGGTGATGCAATCTACTAAACCTTAAAGAATAATCAAAAATTGTCTGATGTTTCACAGATGAGGCCATGAGAGATTATTCTCTTCTCTGACAGACCCACACTTCGCCCCTTATTCCCTTCATAAAGAGCACTGATTCTATTCATCGTTTACACCCAATACACCCAAATATTGACCCTATTTAACCTAAAGTAAAACAAATCACTCTCACTGCTTTGAAATGTCGGCAAGTTCTGCATACTGCTTTTTGCATTTACTGTATCCTTGATAGACTTTGAATATCCCACCTATAAAATTCTAACCACACACAACACACTGATGCTGCTGTGTCAGTTTACAAATGCCCAGCTGAAAGAAAGAGATATTATGTTTTATTGGCTGGAGAGTGAATTAAGGTAAATGCCCTTGTCAAGTAGTGTGTGCGTCTGTACACGTGTATGTGTGGGTTTTACCTCATTGGCAGTGTCACACACTTTGTGTTCAAGGAGACTATGTCATCACCTGCATGTTTGCTATTCAGTCCCTGCAGCCTTTTGCTTGTTCACACACATAATGGACAACGTTGCCACAGCCCTCACCTGGAGCCGAGCAGACTCTGTTACAGGTGAGCCCGGTACCAGGTAACACACACCATCTGGGGAGGAGCAGGAGTTTGAGTGTGTGTGACCGAGGGAACAACAGCGCTGAAAGAGAAAATACATTTACACACCACAGATCAATTTCAGTTTCACCATTGACTATCTTTCTGTGAGACAAAAGCCACAAACAGCATATTTCCCAAGCCCTCTGCAGACAGCAAGTGATTATTTTAAAGCAATACCACAGGTTAAGTTAGAATTAATTTAAGTGAAGATAATGTTTCTGTCTTTAGGACAACATAAACAGACATGCAACAGATATCACTGGGCAGGGGAAGAATCAGAAGCAGAGAATAAGATTTAGACAGAGGGAGAGATGGAGAGTAGAGATCTTCACGGGACCAAAATTGTGTGCCCAATCCCGAAGAGACCCATAAATGTGCTATCCGAAACTGACCCAGACCCGTCTATTATTTGAAAGTTTGGACAAATGTACTACCCAGAACCAAATCAGACCCGTCTATTCTTTGAAATCTGGACCCGGACCCGACTGGGACAGATCCCACAGCTAATTGCTAATAACAAGTTAATTTACAAGTTGTGAAAATAACTTTGTGTCTTAACAAATGTAACGTTAGTAGCCTTCTCTCCTGTACCTGACTGTGACACATATAATCCATCCTCCTTGCCAAGTTGGTATAATAACATCCATATTGTTCCTCTCTTGTTAGAGCATGTATAATCCACTCATTATTTCAGCTTCAAAAGTCCACTTGCTGTCACGGTGGTGGATGACAAACGCTAGAGCTATGCAGTTTTTTGTATCTTGCATAATACGATAACTTCCACTGTTTGCCCTTTTGAACTAGACTAACGATTGCTTGTTCAGTGTCATGGCTGCTGATGTTAGCATTACTAATTTACTGTTATCTGTGTTCTCTGAGACGCATCTGACCATAGATTTTAGATATACAAAGCAACAACTCCAATGATTATATCTGAAAAATCGCGCTGACGCCAATAACGCACTTCGGTTTACATCAACTGTCAAAGACAGATATGGCGGAATAAGTCCCACCAAACAAGGACTTAAACATGGATTGCTTTTATGCTGTCTTTATGTCCTTTTTGGACCTTCTGAGTTCTGATCACTATTAATTTGCATTGTGAGGACCAACAGAGCTGATATATTCTTCTAAAACTCTTAATTTTTGTTCTGCAGAAGTAAGAAAGTCATACACATCTGGGATACCATGAGGGTGAGTAAATTATTGAGAATTTTCCTTTTTGGGTGTACTATTCCTTTAAGGTGAGGTATCAAATTCCAGTTAAAAGTTTTAACAGAAATTTCACTGTGTGAAATTTGAGCAGCGCAAAGCTTAATTTAATTGTCCAACATGCTTTTCCACCCCCTATTTACAGAAAATAATCAGCCCTGATTATCATCAATATTTTGCAATCAGCCCATGTCTGATAATTGCAGATAATTGCTTTTATTTGCCCATATTGATATATTATTACTCTTGTCTCAACTGCTTAATGTCCTTTTGACACCTGAGAGGAAACCTCTTACAGATGTTTTGCAGATGAGTAAACACACTAAAAAATATATATTTTCCAGAAGAATACAATAGTCTTGCTGCTAATGTGTGCTTCTGTTTAAATTATTATTATTATTTTTTTAAGTCTAGGAAAAGTATTTGTTTATTATGTTCACTTACTCTTATTTTGATGTACTTACAGTATAAAGCAAAAATCTTGACTGGAACAAGGGTACTTGACTGTAAATATTAAATAATATTTGCAATTTTTTATGATCTTAAGCAATCCATTGAGAAGAAATGTACTTTTACTTCACATAATTGTCTCAATGCACTTAAAATATATAACATAATTTAAGTTGTGTGTGTTTTATTTTACAATCTCTGGCGGGAAAGTGGGGTTATGTGTGGCCTGTGGGATATTGAATGGGGGTTACCTTTTATCAGCTGACATCCACAGATCTGACCTCAATCACAGGTTGAGTCTGTAAGGTCCTCGAACCTCACAGAGACCCGCATTATCCACTGAACTTCCCACTGTCTGCTACGTGCAACAGAAACCCATTACAGCCAGCGCAATTACCATGCCCATCCATCCACACTGGCCCGTTCTAATCTGGTTAAGTGCATTTCCCTGCGAGAGGTTCAAATATGACTCTCTCTCTCTTTTCAATGAGGTCCACTCATTTTTTCCCCTCCCTTTTTTTCTATCTGTTTTTTTTTTTCAGGTCTGACTTGAGAGCCCAATATAGGGCTGATTTAATTTATTCTTCAAAACATGTCTAATGACATTACCCAAAAGGTGCATGTACTGACTGGCTGCCTCTCCCTCTCTCTCTCTCTCTCTCTCTCTCTCTCTCTCTCTCTCTCTCTCACTCTCTCTCTCTCTTTTTTTCTGAGTCTCTCTTATTCCATTAGACAGTAAATCAGGTTTAAAGACCATACTGAAGCTAGATGCTATTATGGGTGATTATCAGAACAACAGACAGTGAGGAAAAGTGTTTGGTAACTGGTTTATCTGCCCGTTCAGCGAGCAGTGAACTACGAGCAGATGGGAATGCTGCAAATTATAAATCAAGCCTTTCAAAACTGAATATGCTGTAACCCATGGTTGCAGGCCTGAAAGGTTTGTCTGTGTGTGGTACTGAAGCGATTTTATGAGAAATTACCACCATTCATAGAAATTTTTTTGTGGTTCTTTTATGTGCTTTAGACTCTCATACGTTTGTAATGTTAAATAATGGTTAGACCACTGATTTTGTTTTTCTGATAAATGGATGAATCTCTCTCTCTCTATATATATTGTTGTAATAATTAGTAGTATTAGTAGCTTAGCACTTTCAAAAATGAGCTGCAATGCTCTCAAAGAAATTCTGATTTATGATCAATAAAGAACATCTAAAGTTTTATTGACTAAAATGACTATGAGTCTAGAGGTTTACAGGTACAGTACTGAGCAACAACACAATTCATTGACAATTTCACAGATATATTGTTGGTTTTGGTAATTCAATGTTATGTCTTTTCAACAACACAAATGCATTGTTACTACTGGCTTAATAGCAAAACATTTCAGTAGACAGAAACTTACGCTACAAGTTTTAAAACGAAACACCAATGTGCAGTCGGAGAGTTAATGAAGTGTGTACAAATGCAGTTATTAAGAACACAAGCCTATTATAATTATAATATTATAATAATATGTATTAATAATAATAATAATAATAATAATAATAATATAATGTGTGTTTAATCAACCTTAAAACCAACTGTAAACATAGTTAAGCCCTCCTTCACACATACACACAAGCTCAGTGAAAGTGTCTATGTGTCTAGTGTTTTAGACAGGGTTTTCATGGAGATTTATTCTGTGAGAGTGTGAAGAGTGACAGAAATTGATGAGGGAAGTTCATCTACATAGCTTGCTTACAGCTGTCAGTGTTGAGTACTTCATTACACTGATAGAGTGATTAACCCCCAGAACTCAGTGCAAAGTGTGCATGTGTGCATGTCTCCACTAGGGGAGACCAGACAGCTCAAAGTGTCTGTCTCCTTGCAAGAGAATCATTATATATCATCTACCACGGGCCATAACTCACTGTCGCATTGGCATGATAGCACAAGGAGAGAAACAGATAGAGAGAGACAGAGAGAGGGAAAGAGAGATAGGAAGGAAAACATACACAGCAATACACAGACAGAAAAACTTGTATAGATCTAGCTAGGAATCACTTGTTTTAAATCAGTAAGCAGCCCCACTGTAGTGGGGAAACCGGGGCTAGTTTTCACACTTCTCTCCACTTCACATTCACCCCAGTGTAGGCTTATTTTTGGAAGTGATTTTCTGTATAGGCACATACCTTATGTCTTCATTACAAAAAAATAAACCAGACAAGACCAGACAAAGCAAAGCAAAGCAAAAAAAAAAGTTTTGTCTCGCCTACTACTAACAGTTTTAACCACATAAAATAAACCAGACAAGACAAGACCAGACCAGACAAAACAAAACTAACAGTTTCAACCACAAAAACCTGAAGATAAAAATTTGACAATGTCAATTGATGTAATTCAAAATTACCTCATTTGCAAAGATGAAAATTTGATTAAGACATATTTATGAACAAAACACATTGACTAAACAGCCAAGTGCTCTGAAAACGAATGTAATTTCCTGGAATATGTTTCAAATATTGTGTTTGTGTGAGCTTGAAGCCGTAAGGCAGTGTGTGTACTTGTGGCCATGTCTCTAATAGATATGCTAATGCAGCCATATTCTCTCCACTTCACTCTTTTACTCTTCCAATTAAAGCAAAAGCCTAGAAAAGAATAATTAAGCCATGCACAGGCAAAAGACTGCTACAAAGCTGCTCTAATGAAACCCTATTGATTTCCTTTTTCCCCAGAGTCACTCTCTCTCTCTCTCTCACACACACACACACACACACACACACACACACACACACACACACACACACACACACACACACACACACACACACATGTTGTGTTTCCATGTTTTATGGGGACTTTCCATAGACATAATGGTTTTTATACTGTACAAACTTTATATTCTATCCCCTAAACCTAACCCTAACCCTAAACCTAACCCTCACAGAAAACTTTCTGCATTTTTACATTTTCAAAAAACATAATTTAGTATGATTTATAAGCTGTTTTCCTCATGGGGACTGACAAAATGTCCCCACAAGGTCAAAAATTTCGGGTTTTACTATCCTTATGGGGACATTTGGTCCCCACAAAGTGATAAATACACGCTCACACACACACACACACACACACACACACACACACACACACACACACACACACACACACATATGTTGGTCTACCTATCATTATGAGGACTTTTCATAGACATAATGATTTTCATACTGTACAAACTATAGATTCTATCCACTAAACCTAACACTACCCCTAAACCTAACCCTCACAGAAAACTTTCTGCATTTTTACATTTTCAATAAAACATTGTTTAATATGTTAAAATTATGGGGACACCACAAATCTAAATTATGGGGACACCACAAATGTCCTCATAAACTACATTTATAGCATAATACCCTTGTAATTACTAGTTTGTAACCTAAAAAAAATTGTCCTCGTAACCCACATAAACATGCCCACAAACACACACACACACACAGACACACACACACACACATAAGTGCAAACAAGCATGCTGTCCACACATTGAAACAAATGGAAGTAGGAGGCCTCCTGCTTGCCAGGATGACCATGGTGAGGCCAGACCAATTAGAACTGTAACAACAGAACAGAAAAGATACACAGCGTGACAAGAATTAGCAATAACACAGGGACTGTGTGCGTGCAGGCCAGATTTTTAGGCCAGATCTAAAGCATAATGAAACTGAGAGTCTGTGTTCGAACTGAGCAGCCAAAACATGGAGATCTGCACTATAATTATCTGTCAGTGATCTCTCCAGTGCTCCTAATGGCAGATGAAGGGGTGGACGGTTTATGTCTGGGCAAATGAAACAAAATTAAGCTTGAACAAAAGCAATTCAAAGCACTATGTAATCGTCGGACAATTCACCAGACACAGGCCCTCGCAAATCAATATGGCTCCAATTAAAATATGCTGCAGCCAATTAGACCTTTAGAGATTGTGTTGGGGAAATAATGGGGTGTCTTTAAAGCCCTGATGTGTACATTTACACAGACCGAAGCTAGTAATGACTCACTCATGCACAAAACAAGTATGATTGTCCAGGCCATAGAGATAGAGAGAGAGACAAACATCTAAAAAAGAAAAAGGGAAATTGGATTACGCAGGCCACCACCATTTTACATGTGCCAAATATTCCTGTTAGTATTTTAGGACACAGTGCTTTTGAGATCAAGGAGGTCTATAACACATGTAATCCTGTATAATATCAGTATCCACTAGCATTCCTTTCATATCAAAGGAAGTTGCTTGGTTGCTGCATGACCGATTGATTTGTTTTGTTTTTTAGTTTGTTTTTTAAGATAACAGGATTTAAATAGGCTAAAAATAGGTGCTTATTAGACACAAATTTTAGCTGGATTTGTCAAAGTTTGTGAGGTTCATGGCATAGTGTCTTAAAATAGAGTTTAGCCAAAAATAAATAAATAAACAAAACAAAAAAAAGTTAGCATTTTCCTCAAGTACACCTGTATATTACATTTTGTATTCAGGGTTCCCTATCTGTCACTCACTCAAAATTGTTTCAATGCAGTGACACTAGGGGTCACTCTTGGGAGCCCCAAACACCTTTGATCTTTGAGAAAAGGCCAATGGGAAATGCCGAGTGGAATTTGCATGTCACTCCCCTGGTAATATGGGTATGAAAGGAGCTAGCTCTCAATCACTCATTCAGATTTTGTCTTTGGATACAAGTGGTGTTGAGCATCAAGTTCCACTGCCGTTCCATTCACCTCACAATGAGAAGTGTTGCGAGGCTGCACTGGTGGCTGTCCCCCTCTACCTTGAAGGTGTATGTGGCTACTATAGTGGCGCACCTTGAAGCGGTGGACGGTAAGCTCCTAGGGAAGCTCAGCCTAATCATCAGGTTCCTGAGAGGTGCCATTAGGCTGAACCCTCTTAGGCTACACATCTTTCTCTCGTGGGATCTCTCTGTGGTCCTCCTGAACCTGTGGAGAGCCCTGTTTGAGCCCTTAGAGTCAGTTGAGCTAAAGGCGGTCTCATTGAAGGCTGCCCTCCTGACTGCGCTCATGTCCATCAAGAGGGTTGGGGACCTGCAGGCGCTCTGTGTCAGCGACACCTGCCTGGAGTTTGGTCCAGAGTACTCTCACGTGGTCTTGAGACCCTGACTGGGCTATGTGCACAAGGTTCCCATGACCCCTTTTAGGGATCAGGCACTTTAGATAATCTGAACAGCTCTTTTTCAATGCAGTGGCTTGCTGGCTCCTGCATAGGCAGTCCACGTAAAGTATTTCTAAATAATCTTCATTTATTGCATCTGGATGGACCAAGATAACACCAATAGGTTTCCAATAGATCATCATGACAGGCAATTGTTGCTATCATGTGTCATGAGCTCTCTTGTTGTATGAATACAAATTTTTAGAATCCACATTTGGTATTACCAAAACTTTTACTGTTAAATATGCGTCAATAGTGAAAGATGCTTTATGCCCCCAGAATGATGTAATCATGGCATCTACCAACAGGGACTAATTGGATTTTTCAAATTTTTCAGTGTTTCAACTCAAACGTAATAAAGAGTTAATGGGTGCATTTTCCATTTGAAGAACATCCACTATGATATCTTCAGAGGGCTGAAAAGTGTGAGCTTCGAAACTCACTTTTTAGTAAATGTTTTATGGAACTACCTAACAACATGGTTATCATAATTGTTCTCCTTTGAAGGTACCCTCCAAAGGCATCATTTATGCCATTTGGAACACAGGGAAATTGTCTTTTTTACAACTCGATCTACTTCATGTTGTTGGAGAACTTACTATGAAAATGACTTAATATGAAGAACTAAATTGTCGTGATGACTGCTTCTACGATAATGTAGTTAGTTCTTGGGTTGCAAACAGACACTACAGTATTTTGGATATCATCTCAAACTGATTGTAAAGGGGTTCAATGGGAAGGAGGAGGCGAGAACTGGCTTTTCAATGTAAATAATATTTTAATTAACAGCTTAAAACAAGGACACAAACACACACACATGACGGACATGTCCGTAAACTATCTCTCTCTCCCGCACGATCCCCTGCAGTCGACCTTTATCCCTCTCGGGAGGCTTGATCAGCCTAATACGTGACCGGGTGATATATGGTGTATTTAGTACAGAAACCAAGTTAGAATGGTGGTTGTGAGGGCAGTTCACAGCTAGAAGACATGCTTAAGATGCCAAACAAGAGAGCTGATGCATGCAATGAGATACAGTGCATTTAGTGCAGATACACTCTGTTAGGTTAGATTGACACAAAAGTTACTGTATAAGCAAAAATTTTAAAGAAAAGATGAAAACTGCTGTTAGTGCTCAAAGGGATAGTTAGACAGACAGAAAATAAAATTATTTAATTTAAATGTGCTGTTATTCCAAACCCATGTGAGTAGACATTAGGCAAAATGTTAGCATCAGTTGCCATAGACTTTCATTGTATGGAAAAAGTTGCAAACATTCTGCCTTACGTCTCTTTTTGTGTTCCATGGAAGAAAGGAGAGTCATACATATTTGCAACAACATGAAGGTGAGTAAATTATATACAATTTCATTTTTGGGTGAACTATCCCTTTAACATCTGGAGACAGATGAAAAAAAAAAACGTTTTCTGCTTTAGAGAACAAGAGAGACCATCATTTATGATTTAAGGCTGAGGCTTTGTATTTGAGGCGTGTTTCCACGCTTTTTCTTTTACTCAGTGAAGTGGCTGGTTAACAAGCACAAGATTAAAAACACATTTCTCAATAAACATCCTGGTCACTGCACTTAAATGGGCACTGCATTGAGATCGAAAGCACATTAGTCTAAATACTAAAGCTCTCTCGCTGTGCTTTCAATTCACAAACTGGCAAAAGAAACACAGAATTAGGCTTGACGACTATCACCATCTAATGGACCAATAACAAAATCTGATAAAAGCTGTTATTAAGGGCAGAACTGCAACACAGCGGACAGAGGAAAAAGAAAGGAAGAAAAAAATTTTGCTCGTAGCAAGCTTAATGGTTTTTCACATAGGGGAAAAGGGTAATTTAAACAAGTACATTTTGTGCTTATTGAACTTGTTTTGTCTCGTTTGAGTCTGAAAATGGGCCAAATTCTTTTTTTTCTCTTGTATTGACAAAGGGTGGTTTGGGGGGTTGCTATAAAAGAACAGAAATATATAAAAGCCCAGGCCAGGCTTGCTCTATTCTCACAAAACGGCCACAAGCACACACACATACACGCACACACCTTGCCTTTCTCTTGTCCCCTTGGTGTAATTACATGAAATTAAGAGCATGTGGTCCTTAATTCATTGCTATTCTGAAATAGAGCCTCAATACAACACACCCCCATTTCCCATTTCTTATTTATACTCACTGAGATGCTACTCGTTGTAACTTCAGTTCGATATGTGGCTAGGGTATGTATACAAATCTGTTGCTGGATTTGTGAAATAAAGTGTTCAGACAGAAACAAAGAGTTAATCACTCTAATATCTCAGCTATACCCCCCCCCCCCTCCATCTTATTTTTACTCATCCCTTTAATAGATTTGACGATAAATTAACTGCATTTTACTTTACAGAACAGACTCCATCAATGAGGCGGGAGAGCAGAAGGCTTTGGGTTACAGTACAGAGAACTGACTCGGCACTCTGAGTAGATGCAATTAGGCCCCATTAGCCAGAGTCTAATTAGCCGAGGGTTATGTTGATATTTCAAGTGCTGTTTTATTATGGTATTTTGTTTCCAAACAGCATTTCCAAAAACAGCACCTTGAGACATGAGGATGAGAGTGAGAGGAACAGGTCAATGGGAAGTCATCCTAAAAGAGAAAGATAGCAGAGAAGGGAGAGGAAGAAGAGAGATGGAGATGGAGAAAAAGAGTGAAAGGGAAATGAAAGCCCTCGGCTGAGAGAAATTCAATTGATCTGCTTGAGGTGCCACATTTAATTGTTAGGCAACAGAGGGACATGACATTTTACCTCCTCTCTTACTCTCTCTCTACTCACATTAGCTCACCACATCGCCTCAAATTCTCGAGCTGGAGGCAGACAGTCTACCACACGCTGTCTCCTTGTCCACACGTCCAAACCCCCCACCCCCCCACAGCAGACCACTCCTCATACACACACTGGACATGACCCTGAGTCATCCTCTCTGCCCTTCTCACTTCAGCATTCTCTACACTTTCACTTATTCTGCAAAATACTCTTTTCTTTTTAATGCTCACAAGCATCAGTATGTCTAGCATCAGTACATGCTAGACATACTGTTGGGTTTGTTTCAATAAATTATGTCATGATTCATTACATAAGATAGACAGAACAGTTCATCAACATTACACACACACACACAAACTTATTTTATATCGTTGTGGTGACTCTCCATAGACTTCCATGCATTTTTGGGATTTTATACAGATCTAACGATATTTTCTATCGCCTAAATCTAACCCTAAACCTCACAGAAACCTTTTTGCAATTTTTAATTTTCAAAAAACATCATTTAGATTTTCCTCATGGGACCACTGGCTGGGTGATCTCAGGTTTTACTAACCTTGTGGGGACATTTGGTCCTCACAATGTAGTATAAATATGTACACACACACACACACACAATCATAACTACACACATACTTTGCGCTCTCTCTTTCTACACACAACAGACACATACACACATTTATAAACTTCTCTAAAATATTTTCTGTAAATTTAAATAAGCTTATATGAATATATTTCCAGCTCCTTAGACCCCTGATGTTATCAAATACTCAAATTCAAATCTTATCAATATTAATTATTAAAGAAATTAAACAATTCATATGACAGTTAAACAAAAACATATTTCACATACAACATGAACTTCGCTTAAAAACACACAAATACTGCAAAAAGTGTGTGTCTAGTTGTTACCTTAAGGAGTTATTTCTATATCATTTGATGCTTAAAAAATTACTTTCATTAGTAGGGCTGGGCAGAAATATTGATATTCCAATTAATCGCAATCTTCTTTTGAACAATGCCAGCATCGATCCTTAAAATCCCAGTATGGATATTTTAATTTTACTTTTAAGTTAACTTTAAAGTTTTTGGTTGTGTTGGTTATTATATCTGTTAAATAAACAGCAATTGAACTGCATAGTTTGTGCCCTGTTCTTGATTAAAAAAATATTTAATGTACAGTACCTTAATGTACCAAGTTAGAAGGTTCTCTGTATAATTTACATTATAAATTGAGAGATTATTTCTTTTATATTTGAGCAAATGGATGTTATAACTGAAATATAAGCAAATGAATCAGAATTGAATCAAATCGTATTGAAATCAGAATCAATAGAACCAAGAGCCTGTGAATCAGAATCGGTCATGTTGATTCAGTCATATTAAATAATAGTTTTGACTTTGATAAAACCAGTTTAGATGTTACCGCATGAAGCATTTTTTTTTAGGTTTCTTGACAAAACCTTTATAGTGTAATATGAGAAAATGAACACAGAAATTAACAAAAGAAAATATTTTCAATAGGTGAATCTAATTTGAAAATGGAATGTCTTGACCATTAGACAATATGTTGACTTTTTTAATTTCAGTAGCAGTGGCATTACATTTGCTGGGTTATGGGTGGGCATCTGTTGTGTGTGGCACAACCTTGATTATTCAAAGAGATCTATTGCATGCCTGATTGGCAATTACTTAATCCTTGACAGATCCTCTGTTTGTCAGAATGGCAAATCACTGAATAAGACCCAGGATCAAGACAAGGCCACAATCCACAGTCTGTTTACAACAAAGAGAATCAAGCGTGCGGCTGGTTATGTATTGCTGGAAAGCGCCTGGGGGGCTATCAGGTGTCTGCCCTCTGCACACAAACAATCCAGAAGATGCTGTCCGCCAAACCCCACTGTGGATCAGCCCACAGCCTTGACAGCCCCCTTAATAAAATGCTTTTGATGGAGAGTGGATGGAAGTATTTGATGCATAGAGAAGATGCTTCTTACTCTGGAGAATAACTACAATCCATCTGGTGGCAATGTTGGACATCTCAAGAGTTTCAAGTTCTTCTTCCAGCATTAAGGATGATATTGTGAACAATTGCATTAAAACAAGTTCAACAAAATCAATATCCTACAGTAACAGAGTTTAGGGGTCATAACCTAAAGTCTATAATGAGAAGAACGGAACATAATACTAATTAAACCTTCTGCGTATAACTATTATTTGCTCTGAGTTAAAGTGATATAAATGCTCTGTAACTCAACATTTATGCATTAAACAAAAAAAAAATAAAAGAGAGCGAAAGAGAGAGAGAGAGAGAGAGAGAGAGAGAGAGAGAGAGAGAGAGAGAGAGAGAAAGGGAGAGTTAAAATCAATGACTGGTTCTTCTGTCCACCTGTTCCCTACAATATTTGGTTTCTTGGGGCATATTTGTTTCCACATAGACTGAGCATAAAGGCCATTGAATCGAAACATCAATTCATTATCTCAGAGAGGCAGCTCCTAAAGCACTAGGCTTTTCCAGGAACCGCCTCAACCAGAAACTGCACCTCTGTAACCAGAGTGCATATGAAAATAAGAAATTAATGCATTCTGATTGATCGACACTTTTTCTGATCAATTTCAGTTTCAGGTCAAAGAAGAAAGAGTGTATATTTTTTAAGACACAGAAAGAGAGAGTACTCAAGCATATAGTATAAGCAGAAAAAGATTTCCAATTATGTTTTATGAGGTTTTCTCAAACCACAATAAAAACAAATAACAAAAAACTTGCTGAGTGAGCTCAGCTATCACTGAACATTAAATTGATTTAGATTATAATAATAGGCCATGTAAAGCATCATCTGGACATTGCACTTGAGACACATAGCCATTACATACTGTATGCTTTATATAGTGTGTATTTTACATTATGCATGAAATATTTATATATTTAGGATTTAACAGACTAGCAATGATAATGGTGTCTCAATAACTGCTGATGATGCAAAAATATAGTGAATATATTTCGCCATACTACAGAACTCTTTCAGCCCCACCTAATTTTGCCCTATAGCAAACTTTATCAACTAGACATGTTTATTTAGGGTTAAAGTGAATAAATATCTCTTGCAAACAGCTTTGCCAGTAGCTGTAATCTTAGATGAATAATCAATAAATACTTAATCGGTAAGAAATAATGGATGACGTTAATGGAGCCCATTATAGTCATTATGCGTGCCCGTAATTATCATAATTATGTGTAATTATTGATTTTTGATTGTGTTTTAGACTCAGAAATGGAGGTGGGAGAAAATGTAAGGACGTCTTAGCTGAGCAGACAGTCGCGGTGGCGTACAGGCGTCTGTGGCCAACCTCCATTGACATCCATCCGTCCATTTCAACCGCCCTGCACTCATTTTATCCATTCGTATTACTCCTCTTCCTTCCATTTAACATTCGCTAATCCAACTTGGTTCATGTTTCATCTCTGAAGGGCACTGACATGGCCCCCATCTCCAGCCGGTTCATCCTCCATTTGCAAATATTTCTTTGTAAATAACGTATCGTGTTATTATGTAGTATCCCAGTGGGATGGTGGAACACTCTCTTGGGGAGACCAGGGTGCAGATCCGGGGTCAGTATTGAACTCTGAGCATCTGTCTGGGAATTTGTAGCAGTTTGCCGGTCTATCAGATCCGAGACCAGTTTGACGTTTCGTGTCATTGTGGATTAGGTTTAGTGAAGCATGTCTTAGAGATAACTTTTACTTAGAGCCATCTGTTTGGTGACTTGTGTTGGGAAAGTGGCAACCTGGGAGTGTATGTGTGTGTGTTTAGGAGGTGTGGATTCCTCAAGAAGGCCCCAGTATTGACAGTCCCACAGGGGGACCGCCTTCTGTTGCCGAGGGCGACAACCCCTTCCATACCCACCAATCCAGTCCCTTGTTACCCCATAATGGACGACACATGTCATCAAGACCAAAGGAACATCCCTAAGGACTCCTCTGGGGCTGCCCTTTCCCAACCCACTCCCCTTGATTCTGCTGCTTAAAACATAATAAATAATCCTCCATTTGACATCCACTGAAATTGACTAGAGTTTAAACCTCATAATTTAACAAGGGAGACCGAGTGAATGAACAAGCAACAGACTGCATTTAATAAGGGAATAAATTGCACAACAAAACATAGAGAGATGTTGAACATAACGCGCTTCCTCTAGCATATCATGATTATTTTTGCGAGTGAAAATAATATGAATAATGCTTTGTAAATAACCACATGCCGGTTTAGGAGTTTATAGCAACAACTATAGTCTGCTTTAAGGGGAACAATTTTGTCTGTCTCTTTGGATCACATTGAGCTATGAAGTATTTACCAAATGTGGATAATGCAATATGAGTCAGGCCTTAATAGTATGAAAATTATACACAATAACCCTCTGGACACCATAAACCATGGTGAGAATGTTTGCGACCGTAAGTCCCTGTGTGTGTGTGTTTGTGTGTGTGTCTCCATACTAATAGAGTCCAATTTGGGCCGTCGCCACCTTGGACTCAGACTGCGACATATTAGCTTCATTAGCAGATTCAATATAATCACTGCACTCTAAAATAAACAAACAAAGTAGCTAAAGCCAGCTCTCCTTCATTCTGCCAACATACTGCAGCCAGCGCTGCAGCTTTTAGGGCCTGCATTTACATGCAATTACCTTCTTATATAATTAAGCGCATTCACTTAGCAAGCACCTTGCAAGCGAATGGCCCAAATGAGAACCGAACGAGATCCTGAAAGAAGGAGAAAGAGAGAGAGTAATTAGTTGTTGATATGTCTGTTAATGGAGGAAATTAAAGAACATATGGGATTGAATAGATGAAGGGAGGGACAGGAAGACACTAATCAAGTGGCAGAGACTCAAATGTGTTTGTTATCTAAACAAACCAAGGTGTCTCATTACATACACGTTGAGGAGAACCATTATCTAACCATTACAACAATTACACATCTCATTTACTTTCAGGCACTCTCTAAGAAGAGGAAAGCGATGGCTGGAAAACACGACTCACTCTCCTGTCAGAGATAAAGCAGTAACTTTTTCTTGCGCCTGCTGTACATGTGGCTTGCCTCCAGCCAAGACCTGTTGAACCACAAAGCACCCCATTGTCATGTCCCAGTGCCATACTGTCACTACGCGGGTCGCCTCCCTCTCCCATCCGCAGTCAAACTGACCTTTTCTTATAGCCACATAATACTTTAAAACCCTCAAAGGCAATGGCATTGTGCTGCTAATATGGGTCCTTCAGCAGACCCCAGGTGTAAAATATAATCCAACTGGGCCAGGCAGGGTTCAAAGCCTCGCCTGCTTTTGAAAGCCTGCCAGAGTCCTATTGCCATGATTGCTGTAGCTGACACTGAAAAGACGATACAAACTATGCGCGTCAGTAAGAATATCTGCCCGCCTTTGTTCCACCGAGCCTGTCGAACACTTTATCAGCCCTGAGTGCAGATTACCTCAGGGAGCACCCAAGCTTTCTATGTCCCCAAAACATGAACATAACACCCACCCTCAACAATACAAACCTACTGCATCCTCCTAGGACTAATTGGCGATGTTCACCTTAAGATCAGGAGGAGTCAGGCATTGGAGAGCCAGCGGTTGCATTTAGTCCACTTAAAAAGCAGGAAAGCTGAACCATTACTGCAATAAAAGCAAAGACGAATAAAATTCAAATATTGTTTATATCCAAAGGTTTGTGAGTGTGTATTTAGATTTATAAATTACTTCAGTTCTAGAAGGCGTGGGCTTAAAACTTGAAGCTTTTTTCACTTTTGATGTTCTGCACATTTTCTCTGAAATTCTTTTGTGTTTCCACACATAGCACTGAGAAGTAAAGGGACATTCCCAGAACGCTCCACTGTTGGAAACAGATAAATGTCCCCTGTGAGTGTTCAGGGAGCCCGGTCACCACCAAGACTTTCAGAATTTGGTTGCAGTGCCCTCATCTGGTTAACAGAGTAACTGACTGAGGCTTTGACTATTTCTGTTCATTCAGCATACAGCCTGCAACGCTAGAGTATATACCAGAGATGAACATTATTTTGTAGGAAATAGTACTCAATGTAGTGCTTACATGTATTTTGGAAAATAAATCATGTTTTTCACATAATATATTTTTCACATGCTGAAAATGCATCCGATTCATATAACTTGTATATTGCAAATGGAAGTCCTTTCAAATATACTGTAGTGTCATATAGTTAAATATACTGTATGTCTCAAACACAGCCAATGGTTTTGTCCTCAGTTCTCTTCATCAAATTTTCAAGGTTGTGCAATCAAACTTCAGCTCACAACTTTCTGCAGGCCTTACACTCAAAGATTATATAAGATGCAATTAGGGAAAGATCTGTAGCTATTAACTTGTACAATGAACACAAGCATCACGCCATAAGTAGAATATCTGTCCTCTCCTTTTTTTCTCCCATTTTCTCCATCCCCCTCTCTCCTTGTTCCCCACTGGGAGGGAGACACTCCAAGGGCTTTCATTTGTTCTGTTATTATGCCCCCTCTATGCTGCCTCATTTTTCACCCAGCTTACATTTAAGTATTGATATTGATTTCTTGTAAATGCTGCTGGAATGGACGGGCCACAGTTCTTTCGTGATTGTTCTGCTTTACCTGTGGGTAATTCATATTGGCTGTACTAAGGGCAGCCCCTTTGTGCCAGGGTGTCCAGATCAAACATGCCAGTATGGCAGGCTTGATGACATTCATCATAATCAAAACTGACTGTCAAATCTAGGTATCTGTACAGCTTCAAACTACACAAAAGTGTAGTAAAATTGTTTTTACAACAAGATGTAAAATATATAATTATTAACTGGAAAGTTCTGAAGTTGCTATGGCAACCGTTAACAGTGCACAATAGAGCGCAACAGTCGTGTTCCGGAATTAAAAACCCTATAATTTTTTTTCCATAGACTAATAGATTTTTACTGATAACTTACAAACCTTTAAAGACAGAAATACCATGAGCTCCTAGATTGTCATCAATGGAATATGCTTCTGTTGAAGCCGTCAGTCTGCATTATTTCAATTTCACTGTTTAAAAATCGTGTTTAATAGTGCAGTTCCTAGAGAACAAACATACTACCCATTGTAGAGCAGAGAAAGATCCACCAATCAGAGAACTGCGGTCAAGAAAGCCCAAAAAACAAGCCTGTATGCGACCGCCCACTCCCATTACATACTGTGAATGATGCTAACAAGTCGGTCTCCCTTCACCCTCAAAATGCTTATACATTTGAATATATTGGAATATGTCAGAACAACCTAATATCAATTGATATATATTTCTATAGTTTTTTTGTAACATTTGTCATTCGTAAAGCTTCATGGGATTGTAGTTCATGCCCTCATGAAAGACAGAGTTTTAGTACACCGGAGATTTGTCTAATACTTTTTTGCTTTAAAGAAAAGTTTGTAAAGTTTTGATTCACCTCAGAGATGGTTGGTTTGGTTCACTGCTTAGAACTATTTAATGAAGGATTTTAACTAAAGTCTATGGGGAAAAAATGAAAGGGGAAAATACTTCCCATATAATTATATGAACTACTATTGGTAGTTCAGCACTGTTGCCCACCCACCAGTATTGTTGGGAACTGTTGCGCTCTTTACGGCTTTGAATTGCATTACTTGGTGGAGGAGATGTATATTCCAATAATCATATATATATATATATATATATATATATAAAACAAAATGTATGAACAGTGCTGAAATCCATTATGGTGATTACATAAATCTCATTGGTTCTCATCATGGATCTTGATCAAACATCATGACATCATGTCGGAAAAAACAATAAGGTTCCTGTTATTGCAGTAGCCAACATTTTCACTTAAGTGCTTAATTTATGATTTGATTTGAGAGTGAATAACTAAATTTTGTTATGTTTATCAAAAATATGCTAGTTTTTTTTTTGTTGTTGTTTTTGAACTGGTGTCACTATTAACTTTTATTATATGGGAAAATTAGAAATGTATCTTTTTGTGTTCCATGGATGAAATAAAGTCATACTGTATTTGTGCGATATTAGGATGCAATTTTGAGGGAATAAATTATGACAATTAAATTTTTCTATTCCTACAACTGTTTATTGAACATTGATGTTAATATTTTCTGATTCTCCCATTTTGTAAAAGCAAAAAGCCACTTGAAGCCATAAGTTACAGTGATTTTAACATGGGAAATGTTTTTTGGCACTCTTTGTGCCATTGAATACTGCTAACCCATGGTAAAATTGCTGTAACACACAGCCTCTTGTGGCATATTGCTTTAATTTATAAACTACAGGCCTACTGTACTTAACCTTTTTTTGGAAATGGACACAGCTGTAGTGCTCCAGTTCAATCAATTCCTTTCTTTCCCAAAATCATGCAACAAAATCTCTTACAGTGCCATATTTATTCTCTGGAGCCCACAGAGAGCACCTTAATGCCATCAGATGATTTAATTTGTGTCCCATAAGCAAATGACTGTCAGTTAATATCATCTGAATAAGCCAATAGGGGTTTCAATGGGTGAATTACAACATGGAGCCCATCTGGTGGCCATGGACGCCAGCATAACATCACACACACAGTCAGCTGCAACTACTGGTAAAGAATGGCCCAGGGCTACAATGGCTAGCAAGCTGAAGCTCTTCACCCAAGGTTAATAGATGGGATCAGGCTTAAGGATTTACAGTCTTAAATTAAAAATAAGATACTGTCTGAACTCTCCAATAAGTAAGATATTTCAATAACAGAGCTTTTAACAGAAATAAACGTACGTCATAATAGCACATAACAATACTATCATGAAACGAACATCACAAGATGTGCCACAGTTATTGTTTAAAAGGGAGAGATCATGCAAAAAATAAACAAATGTGTCATCATTTACTCACCTTCATGTTGTTTTAAACCTGTATGACATTTACTCTTCTGTGGAACACAAAAGGAGATGTTAGGCATAATGTTTGGTGACATCTACACTATAGATTTCAGTTTCTTAACGTTATTGTTTTATAAAGTATGCATTTATGGAGAGTGGAATTTCAATCTTTGGTGGAGGAAAAACGTCACTCTAATGTGGATGAGAGGTGTAAACGTAGCAAAATTTGTGTGTTTTTCGAAAATGTATTAGTGTGTATTCACTATCATTGCATCTCTATTCCATACAATGGAAGTGAATGGTGACTGAGACTAACATTCCACCTAACATCTCCTTTTGTACTTCATGGAAGAATAAAAAAAAAATCATATGGGTTTGCAACATCATGAGGGTCCATAAATGCTGACACAGGTTTCATTACTGAGTGAACTATACATTTACAGTAAGTATAATGTGTTACCAAAGCTTGATAACAGGAAGGTAAACTTTATAGTGTCAGAGATCATCAGAATTCAATATTTTGACTGCATGTGCGAACCAAGATGGAGTGTGATGGCTGTGCTTTAAGTGGGCCATCCTCCACCTCTGTCATTCAATGCTATAATAGGACGAACCCATTGAAGTTCTACAGGAGGCCATTTTGCAGATAGCGCTCATTAGGTCTGTTCATTCTCTGTGCCAAAGTGTTGATCCCACCAATCAGATCTCTCAAACTCTAGGAGCTTATATAACCTTGGTCACCATCCAGCTCACTCTCCATCTGTCTGCATTAGGCCGCTCCACTTTACATTGCACTCGTTTTCTCGTGGAGTGCATTCGCTTTGTCTGTCACTGCAGCTAAGATCTACCTCCCTCCCCTCCTCCCATCTCCTCTCTTAACTCATTTATTTAATCTCTGTGAAAATTCTGAGCTTCTACCCATTATTAGCCGGGCGGCTGCGTGCGGGTGTGGGCCCACATACAGCTGTGTTTGTGCCACTTGTTCCTCAGCTGTGGGTGATTGCAGGGCTCGTGCTCAAGTGTGTGTGTAGAGGCCTGATCATTCGGCCAACTAGCAGCCACTCGCCCTTCTCATGTATGGCTCAAACACCAGCAAATTGATGTTAATCAAATAGCACGAAGGCCCAGATTCAAGCTTGTACATTTAAGAGTCATGAGAAAGAGAAGGCAGAGAGAGGCTCTTTATTTTGCCTCTCAGTTTCAGCTAAGAAGTGTCATGCCTATTTAAGCAGAGGGGACATGTGCCCGATTTTTCTGTCAAGTTTGAAATTTCAATGCAACTTTAACAAAAAACAAAACAAACAAAAAAACAATTAGTAATCCATTCAAGTTGGATAATTATTTCATATTTAAAAAAGTGTTTGTCTAAAATAATGTGGCAGAAATCAATGGGGGTTATTATCAAAATGTCAAAGCTGCTCTCTTTCATATAATAAAAAATGCATGGCAATAAATGAGGTGAACCCGAGTGCCTTTAACCAATAAGGACACTAAGGATAGTTCACCTAAAAATGACAATTATATCATAATTTACTCACCCTCATGCTGTTCCAAACTTCATAGTGTTCTTCTCTTGCCTGGGGCACAAAGTGAGCCAGCTCATATTTGAGGCTTGATTTAATTTACTTATGCAGGGGATACCAGCACCCACCGTTTTCTGCACTTACAATGAATAAGGCAGTTAACCACCACTACAGTGAGAAGTACTACTCAACTCCATGGCAGGCCTGATTGCTCCGAGATATATCTATATCAAGCGAATACTTCAAAAGTACAGAAGCTTATTGACTAATGCAGCTCTTAGAGTATGAAATTAGGTGCTGTTCATTATGAATCAGTCCAGCATTGGAGCAATTGGCATTCTCTTCACAAAGATGTGTTATTATGATCTCAGAGGATGATCTCTTATTTAAAACTTGAAATTATCATTGTGCACATACAAAAAGTTTGTAGGTATTGTAGAGTGACAAATGTAAAAGTATGCTGCCTGTTGGATTACTCCCAGATGTCTAACATCCTGGCGGTTGAAACAATTTACCCACAATATAAACCAAAATAAAAAGTTGCATTTTACAACTCTATATGATTTTTTTTGGAGAATAAATAATGATAACTCAAGACATATGATAATTGAATGCAGAGAGACAGAAATAAAGACACATACAAAGTTCCAAAATACCAGCTTTATAAAACAGCATCTCAAGTCGTTTTATACGTACTGCAAAACAGAAACGATTTCCAATGCTTCTGAATTCCTATGAAAGCCACAAAAAATCACATCAAATAAACATGAGGTGTTCAGCAAACAATGCCCAATGGTTTTATTCCTCTTAAATAAAACTACTTCCACAGACTGTACGGGGGCTTTAATATTGCCTTAAATATTAAATGAAAGAACTCGGGGCTCATCTATTTTTCATTTATTGGATACAAATGTAAGTCGTCATCAATCTTAGACAAATTACTGACATTTTCATCTCAAATAAAAAAGGGTACACTTTATTCTGAGGGAGAAAGAATTGGCTGCCACCTCCTTCAGCAGTGTTATAACCGTCTGGGGTGTTTGAGAAGGCAGCAGATTTTTATTTCAAAACAGCTCCCTGATTTTAACCATTTAAAGCTGAGCAACTTCATAAATGGCCTTTAGCATAATAACCTGTCACACTCAAGATTTTATGATAAGTGCGGAACAAATTTCAGAAACCACAGAAGGGTTTTGGGACAAGATGTTTTCCCATCTAGATTGTTAAATTGAAGGCTACAAAGGAGAAAACTGAGGCCTTTAAGAGGTAAACCTTTTATTTAATATAGGCTTGTGAACAAGAATAATTTATGTTGCAAATATTTACAAATGATGACTGCTGAGGGAACTTGGCACCATGTGAATTCATTAGTCATTTAACAGCCATAATTATATATTTTTTTTAATCGTATATTTCCGAAAGGTGAGATCGGTCAATGTACGCCTGGGGGCTCGGCGCTGTGTAATTACAACCTAATATACAAATGGGGCCCGTAATGGGTGAACAGTCACAGCCGCCTAGCCCGTGGTGACCCCACTAGAGGATTACCATACAGGAGTGGTGAGCCTGTCTCTCAAAAAATGAAGGGTAAAAAAATGGAGGTCTCTAAATCTCAGGCCCTGGGGTTCAGACAGCTACCCCCCACCCCCAACTTCACACTTCTAGTAAACTTGGCGCAGGATGGTGGCATTAATCTGAACAGTGTGCTAATCCTTCATCGCGCAGGTACACAGAATGTTGAGAAAACAGGTACAAAGCTAGGCAGTGGGATTTATAACAAAAGCCACAACGTGTTCAGTTAATTCACCTCAACAGTGCTGACAGGCTAGTGCCACATGTATAATTCACATGCTGAAGATGGAGAAAGAGAGAGACCTGGCATTATACCCAAGTCCAAATCTCTATGTCTAGCCTTCTTTTCTCTAATTGCCTCAGGAGAATGGATGAATATTTGTTTATCATTTTCTCTCCCTCTCCCAGTCAGCTCTCAGAGGCCCTCATGCCTCATTTGCATAGGTAGATTGAGAAACAGAGTGAATAACGAGATGTGGGGTGGAAGGGAACGTGGGGTTTGTGGTTGATGAATCATTCTTTCTGGCTGGAGCTGCACTTCTGTAAATGTTTGATTAGTTGTAAATGGATTACTGTTAGATTTTGAGGCTGGTAGGTTTTAATGGGCAACTGACTTCCCCAATGGGTACCAAATCTGTATACATTTTCTGTTTATTGTTGTGTCCATGCATTTAAAATAAATAAAACATTCTAATAATAAAATACTAATAATATTATGTCTATATATATATATATATATATATATATATATATATATATATATATACATATATATATATATACATATTATTACAACACAAATGTATTTATTTGTGAACAAGCCAGGTGTTTCCAAAGTGCCAAAGTGCTGAAAATGATCATTGTATGAAGTCGAATTTAATCTCTCACCTGCTTTTGTGTGGAGAGACAAGCAATTACAGTCATTGAAATATAATTTTCATTTACAGAAGTTTTGAAACCTTTGACTGTTAATCTAATTTTAGTCCTTTAATTTAATTTCTGCTTCATTCATCTAATTTCTAACACTTCCATTTTCCGTCCATTCTTCTTATTTCTCTCTATGACACCATTTCACCTTTTCAGAAACAAATGTAAATTTAATGTTGTTGTTAACCTAGTCAGTTTGAGTGTTTATTCTAAAATAGCAGGGGCAATATTTGTCCATACATATGAGAAAGTGTAGAGGAGAGAGTGTGTGTGTGTGTGTGTGTATGTACGTGTTGGCACTAGGTCAGGGAGTATGCCAGTCTTTGCACCCCCACTTCCCTGTGCCCTGCTGTGTTTCTCCCAATCTGTTTGCCTTCCAGTTGTGACCTTTCTCTGAGTGAGATGTATTAGGCTGGTAGCTCATGCAGGAACAGTGCATTAGGTAGTGTTGGCCTCAGCCCGGTGACAGCCACAGGAACTGGGGGCTAATGGCTACAGGCTTGTAGAAACTTCCCTCATGAATCAGTTCTGCTAATACTAATGCAGCAGGGTTGCTGATGCCTCAAGCAGAGAGAGAGAGAGAGAGAGAGAGAGAGAGAGAGAGAGAGAGAGAGAGAGAGAGAGAGAGAGAGAGAGAGAGAGAGAGAGAGAATCATAATGTTTCTCTGGCTTTTTCAAAAAACGGCAGCTGCATTGATGGTCAGTCAATCAAATGACTAAAGCAGCATTTTTGCATGAAGACATCACGCATGGAAACTGGTTACAACAATTATGGCACAATGTTGATTCCCACAGAAACACAAAAACAATTCTACTTGTCCATCCTTTTCTTTAAATATGCAAATCGAGGTCAAATTGGAAGTGACTGGGTACCAATGTTAGGAGGTGTTAAAGTCAGAAACTGTGAAGCTTATCATTTTGTAAAATCACTTGCAGATCTTCACTTTTAAAACTGTTAAAAATTGTGTATTATTTGAGTTACATTTTTTTTTTATTTGTCTGTTTTAAAGTAATTTAAGGGGAATACAGCATTACATCGTCATGGCAATTAAGTTCTTCAAACAGAAAAGGTTAGTAATCGATAATCGTAATCGTTAACACGTGTAATGTTAACATCTTGTGGCTATAATTTTTAAACTGTGAGCACGTTTACATACACACCAATATGCTGCTTACTCAGCTAAATAGTAACTGACATTTTAAAAACATCCACTCATGAACGCCAGAACTTTAAATGACACTTAATGCTCAAGCAAGCCTAATTTTTACTGAAGCATGACTGTTTTGAGAAATGAACATCTCCCAAACATACATTAAAAAATCATACATTTTTCATATTAATCTACCAAGGAGGTCTACAATACCTGGAAAAATCTATCTAAAAATATTTTTTTTGTTTTGTTTCGTCAGGGTACACAGTTATGCTGCGTCCCATTCAAGTTGGATGTGGAATATTCCTACTTGATATCTCCTATCTCCGACAACAAATGCATTCCATTCCCCGATATTGGGAAGATGACTTATCTTAGCAGGGGGTTGACTCTCATTAGAGATGTCTCCTAGCAACCAAACTGATAAACAAAGCTGCAGTGCTAGCATTTGTTCTACAGGTGTACGATTATCAAAAGAGATTATAATGTTTTATACACCTGTTTCTGCAGACGTTTGTTACACTAGCTTTAAGATCATGTACTGTGGATACAAACTCATTTATTACTTAATAAAGTGAATGTTTATCACTTAATTTGTATATCATGCCCCTGTATCTCCGTGAAATCGGATTTGAGAATTCCTGCATGAGCCTACAATATGTAATTCTGACTTCAAGATGCATTCTATTGACCTATTCCTTGTAGGAAGTTATCAAATCTGACTTTCCGAGTTAAATGGAACGCAGCACTACTTTTCATATCTTGATCCGACACTGAATACTCAATCAGCCTAATTTACACAACAATGCAAAAATCACTTACCAATTTATTTGAAGTGAAAATCAGTCCTCCTTTCCTGTTTAATAAATTAAGCAATCACACGGTCATACAGAACATCTTGTGTTTTTAAATCCATAAGGATCTCTTTCTCAATACCAGTGATGTGGCAGTGATGACAGCCGACTCGTCAGACAGATCTCGCACTCTTTGCTTTCAAATTACGTTCATCACTTAAAACGTGATCGCGTCACTCAAGGCAAGCTAGAAGGCCTCGATCGGTATATATCCTGAAGACCACACCCACCAATAATAAATAAATCATCTGATTGGCTGATGAATCTGACAATCTGACTTTGATGCGCATTCATATGCACTGTTGAAGGATTCAGTGGAAATTCTGAAGGCCTAACGGGTTGGAGCTCTAACTCACGTGCTGCTTCGGGCATGCGATTTGTGAAACAGCAGTCACGCTTCGCTTGTAAGCATCAAGAAATACATTTTTATCTATTTGTTTGTAGATTTTGAACTCAAGATGGCTGCTGCGTTGCAAGCTCCGACACAACACTGCAGTTTATTGGTTGTTTTGTTTACAGTTTTTTTGTCTTGGATGTGGTCTGCCTTAGTGTATACGACAGACAAACGCTTTTGGACATTGGTTCTGCAAATACACACCAAAAACTGGACTTCAAATTCCTCAATGCCGACCCGCTGTTTACAAACATGCCTGCGGAGCCCTTTGTCAGGGCTTCCCGGCTGCAGAAACGCAGAAGGAAAAGGGGAAAAAGAGCTGGCATTCTCATCAGAGTAAGACGTCACGCAAATCAACCCCCGCTACCAAGTATACTACTGGCAAATGTTCAGTCTCTGGACAACAAGCTCTGCGAGCTGAGAGCACGGATCTCTTTCCAACAGAAACCTGGATGTCTGTGGAGATTCCAGACTCGGCCATCGAACCCGCAGGGTTCTCCGTGCACCGAGCGGACAGAGCGAAAGACCTCTCAGGTAAAAGCAGAGGTGATGGTGTTTTATGATCAACAAATCACGTTGTGATCAGAGGAACGTACATTTTATCAAATCTTTCTGCTCTCCTGATCTGGAATATCTCATGCTTCTGTGTCAACCATTCTGGCAACCGAGGGAATTCACAGCGGTCATTATCATGTACATCCCCCCCACAAGCCAACACAGACCATGCACTCAAGGAACTGTATGGGAGCATAAGTGAGCAGGAAACCATTCACCCTGAGGCCATGTTCATTGTTACTGGGGACTTTAACAAAGCCAATTTTAAAACAATCACATCAAAATACCACCAACACATCAGCTTCAACACCTGAGGGGACAGGGTTTTGGACCATTGCTATTCACCTTTCCGGGATGGCTACAAATCCCTCCCCCGCCCACCATTTGGCCAATCAGACCACTCTTCCATTCTGCTTCTTCCCGCTTACAGGCAGAAACTGAAACATGAAGCACCCACCCTCAGAACAATCCAGTGCTGGTCGGACCAATCAGACTCTATGCAACAAGACTGTTTTGATCACGCGGACTGGGAGATGTTCCGGTCCACCCCTGATGACGACATCGAGGTTTACACTGATAGCTTAACATGTTAAATCAGGAAGTGCGTAGAGGACGTTGTTCCGACCAAAAAAATACGGATCTACCCCAACCAGAAACCACGGGTTAACGGCAATGTTCGCGCGGCACTTAATGCACAGACCTCCGCTTTTAATTCCGGGAACGCGGAGGAGCATAAACAAGCCAGTTATGCCCTCCATAACTCTATCAGAGCTGCCAAATGCCAGTATAGGCACAAAATTGAAGGACAGTTAAAGACCACCGACTCTAGAAGTATGTGGCAAGGAATTAACATCATCACGGAATACAAAGGGAATAAAAACTCCGCCGTGAACACCGCTGCCTCTCTCCCGGATGAGCTTAATACAATTTATGCTCGTTTCGAGGACAATAACACCACCCTCGCGGAGAGAGCAAACGCGGCCGACATCTGTAAAGCCATGGGTCCAGACGGCATTCCGGGCCGTGTCATCAGAGCGTGCGAGAACCAACTGACTGGTGTTTTTACAGACATTTTCAACCTGTCCCTCTCCCTGTCTGTAGTCCCCACATGCTTCAAAACGTCCACCATTGTGCCTGTACAAAAGCAATCAAAAATCACTTGTTTAAATGACTGGCGTCCTGTTGCTCTGACCCCCATCATCAGCAAATGCTTTGAGAGGCTAATCAGAGATCACATCTGCTCTGTGCTGCCCACCTCTCTGGACCCATTTCAGTTTACCTACCGCAATGACCGCTCCACTGATGATGCCATTGCATCTACAATACACACTGCTCTCTCCCACCTGGAAAAAAGGAAACATATGTGAGAATGATGTTTGTAGACTACAGCTCAGCATTCAACACCATAGTGCCTTCCAAGCTTGATATGAAACTCCGGGCTCTGGGCTTAAACAGCTCGCTGTACAGCTGGATCCTGGACTTCCTGTCAGGCAGATGTCAGGTGGTTAGAATGGGCAGCAACATCTCTTCATCACTGACACTCATCACTGGAGCCCCGCAGGGCTGTGTTCTCAGCCCACTCCTTTATGCCCTGTACACACATGACTGTTTAGCAACACATAGCTCCAATGCCATCATTAAGTTTGCTGACGATACAACAATGGTAGGTCTGATCACTGACAATGATGAAACAGCCAACAGAGAGGAGGTGCACACTCTGACTCTCTGGTGTCAGGAGCACAACCTCTCCCTCAACGTCAGTAAAACCAAGGAGCTTGTAGTGGACTTCAGGAAGAAAGACAGAGAACACAGCCGCATCACTATTAATGGAGCACTGGTGGAGAGAGTCAGCAGCTTCAAGTTCATCTGTGTCCACTTTACTGAGGAACTCACATCAAGTCAAGTCAAGTGGTTTTTATTGTCGTTTCAACCATATACAGTTAGTACAGTACACAGCGAAACGAGACAACGTTCCTCCAGGACCATGGTGCTACATAAAAACAACATAGGACAAACACAGGACCACATGAGATTCACAACTAAATAAGCTTTTGCACATGTCATGCAGACATGTGCAAAAAGTATGGGACAGTACAAGAAACTTCTGAAAATGAACAGGACAATAGGTAGTGCAGTGAGAGACAGTGCAGCGCTGACCAGTACACAGTAGTGCAAAAAGATGACGGTTTCTAAAAACGTAAAGATAACATACTATGAGATAGTGTTCTATTTAGCAGACAGTTATAAAGTGACAGTACTTAAAGTGCAACTCAGGACATGTGTGTGTGTGTGTGTGTGTGTGTGTGTGTGTGTGTGTGTGTGTGTGTGTGTGTGTGTGTGTGTGTGTGTGTGTGTGTGTCAAACCAGTCTCTGAGTATTGAGGAGTCTGATGGCTTGGGGGAAGAATGCTTCGGTACCTCTTGCCAGACGGCAGGAGGGTAAAGAGTTTGTGTGAGGGGTGTGTGGTGTCATCCACAATGCTGGTTGCTTTGCGGATACAGTGTTTTCTGTAAATGTCATTGATGGAGGGAAGAGAGACCCCAATGATCTTCTCAGCTGTCCTCACTATCCTCTGCAGGGCTTTGCGGTCCAAAACGGTGCAAGTCCCAAACCAGGCAGTGATGCAGCTGCTCAGGATGCTCTCAAAAGTCCCTCTGTAGAATGTAGTGAGGATGGGGGGTGGGAGATGTGCTTTATGCAGCCTTCGAAGAAAGTAGCATCTGCTAGCTTGTCTGCACATCCTCTGAGCACTCTGCCAGGAATGTTGTCTGGTCCAGCAGCCTTCCGTGTGTTGACTCTACGTAGAGTTTTCCTCACATCCGCCTTGGTAAGACAGAGCACCTGGTCGTTGGGAGGAGGGGTGGCCTTCCTCGCCACCACGTCGTTCTGCACTTCAAACCGAGCGTAGAAGTCTTTCAGTGCATCTGGAAGGGAGGCATCTTTGTCACAGGCAACTGATGATGTCCTGTAGTTGGTGATGGCCTGGATGCCCTGCCACATGCGCCGCGTGTCACCGCTGTCCTGGAAGTGACTGTGGATTCTCTGGGCGTGTGCGCGCATTGCCTCTCTGATTGCCTGGGACAGTTTGGCCCAAGCTGTTCTTAGGGCTGCCTTATCGCCTGCTCTGAAGGCAGAGTCTCGGGTCCTCAGCAGCATGCGCACCTCCGCAGTCATCCACAGATTCTAGTTGGAGCGTGTGGTGATGGTCTTGGAGAAAGTGACATCATCAATGGACTTGCTGATGTAGCTGGTCACTGATGCTGTGTATTCCTCCAAGTTGGTAGAATCGCCATATGTTGCAGCCTCCCTGAACATGTGCCAGTCAGTACACTCAAAACAGTCCTGAAGAGCAGAGATGGCTCCTGCTGGCCAGGTTTTCACCTGCTTCTGAAGCGGTTTTGTGCATCTGACGAGCGGTCTGTATGTTGGAATTAACAAAACAAAGATGTGGTCTGAGTAGCCGACCACATGGTCCGTCCACACTGAGGCCGTTGTGAAGAAGGCTCACCAGCACCTCTTCTTCCTGAGATGGTTGAGGAAGTTTGGAATGAACCACCACATCCTCACACGGTTCTACACCAGTACTGTAGAGAGCATCCTGACTGGCTGCATCACTGCCTGGTACGGCAATAGCAACGCCCACAACCGCAAAGCCCTGCAAAGAGTGGTGCGAACTGCCAGACACATCATCGGAGGTGAGCTTCCCTCCCTCCAGGACATATATAACAGGCGGTGTGTGAAAAAAGCTTGAAGGATCATCAGAGACTCCAGCCACCGAGTCATGGGCTGCTCTCACTGCTACCATCAGGCAGGCGGTATCGCAGCATCAGGACCCGCACCAGCCGACTACATGACAGCTTCTTCCCCCAAGCAATCAGACTTTTGAACACTTGATCTGTCACGATCAATATATCAGAACTGCACTTTATTAAGCTTATATCTCACACTGGACTGTCATAATTATATTCTCCACAATACAACTACTGTATATATATTTTTATATACTCTTTATTTTATTTTTTTATTGTATGTGTATTCTATATTGTGTGTATTGTTTACTGTACATTGTTTATTATTATTGTGTTGTGTAAATATGTTGTTTATTGTAATTGGTATATGTCTAGTCACTGTCATGACTGCTATGTTGCTCGGAACTGCACACAAGACTTTCACCTACTATTGCACTTGTGTACATGGTCGTGTGACAATAAAGTGATTTGATTTGATTTGATTAATTAAGAGTGGAAAGTGATTAAAAATACATGATGATTGAGAATGAAAGGTTGAAATATATTTATTTATTTGGCTTGATAGGCAAGCAGAGAAGGCTTTGCTGGCCCTGAGAATTCGCCACTGCAGTGTAAGGACGTGCATGTAAACATGCTCAGTGAGTATTTAACGTTAACCTATTGTTAATTCAATTCACTTCCATTGTAAGTGTCTCATTGTAACCCAGATTTGTGCTTTTTTTAAAGTAAAGGAGGGACAAGTCAAATACGTACATTTTTGTGGAAATCATCATTATTCCACAAATGCTGTGGATTGACCTTAACTTCTACTGAACCCAAAATTTTCCTTTAACCATAAAAAGGCAAGCATATAAAGGTAACTCTAAAAAAAATATTTTTATTAATTAATTAAACACTTATGGGCCCACATATTTCATTTCCATGTTTTATTTTAATTTTTTATTTTTTTTATATTGCTTTTATTTACAATTTCATAGCTTGTAAAAATAATTGAAAAACATTGAAAAGATAGGAGTGTTTACCTCTAGGTCAGCTGCCTTTTACTTTTTATAAGGAATTCGAGTTGATGCCAGACTTTACATAGAAAGTCGCATGTCCTCAGTATTAGCAGTGACCACCTTTTTAGTATTTTTCACAAAAACTTAACCAACTCACTCATGTTTTGTATCCCCCAGGATACAAAATCCTTTTAGGGTTAAAAGAATGTGCCTTGAGACACCTGCATGCTCTTCTATTTGTTGCACTACATCTAGCTTTTTGAACGTAAAAACACATTCTGTGTGAACAGCTCCTACAGCACCACATTGTCATATCTAATGATCTAGAACTAATTCAAGTGATGTTTCGAGATCTACAATGCTCATTTCTCAACATAAATGGAGTTGAAAGAACGATTTTCATTAAAGGATTTTGCTCCTTTTAACCGCTCCTTCAGACACCATTTTTATTCTTTCCACTAACTGCCAACAAACTGCACAGGATTATGCAATACCATAGGCATCAAAGGATACATCTATGCTACCTTCAAAAACAGACCTGATGAAAGCATACATATACTACCAGAGAACGCAGCATTTTTCAACTTCCTGTCTGCACCTCTCTCTTCATTACCTCACCCACCACCTTTTAGTCCTTCATTCAGTCACTCATTCTCTCTTGTCTACATGCTCCTCTTTTCTTTTTCCATTAACTTCTTGTCCTTTTCATCAAATTTTTACTAACCTCTTTAACTCAATTGCCAATCATCTCCTCCCTTTTTTTTCAAGATTCTCTTTTCGTGCTATTCTTTTAGAGGGAGGGAATTACATATGAGTGAGAGGAAGTTTAGCAGCTCATTACTTTACCCTCTGATTGGGGGTGAGTGAGTGAGCTGGGCGATAATAAAGCCTGAATTTTTCAAAATGGTTAAAAATGGGTCTGTGACAGCCGAGCTGGAGAGCAAGGGCCGCCTTAGACATTGCACAGAGGGCCACCGAATTAGCAATACCATACATCATAAAATCTAATTAAACCCGGCTGCACGGCCAAATGAGCTCCCTAACTCTGCCGCCATTCTATTAAGCTAGAGAGGGCCGACTGAATTATTCACAGTGAAGGATTTTGCATTTATACAAAAATTGTGCACTTAATTGTCCATGCTATATTACAGATTTGGCCTTATGTTAACAATGAGCCTTAAGCACACTTAGTGTGCCGTATCCAGAGTATGACAGAGCTTATGTGGCCGTCATGGTTAAAAGCAGGATGATCACTAAAGTATGATTAGAAATGATGCTCAATCAAGACAATGAGATTCTCAAATGAAGACTTTTAAAAAAGACAACCAATAAATTGCTGTATTTACAACATATAATTGTTAAGGTAAGATGAAAGCAGTGGGCAAAGAAAGGGGAAAAAGGGATGTGTGTAATTATTCTATGTTAAAACACTTTCTCATTTCCCAGCCTAATATGCAGAGACAATCAACCTGATCTCATTGAATCATGTTACTATTCCTACATTTTTGCTAAATCATAGCATATGATTGTTGAAACACAATAGTTTCCTGCTAAAACACTAGAGACACTAAAACAACTTTTATTTCAGTAAAATGGCAGTTTATTAGTTCATAAGCACTTACTTTTTGCTCTGTTCCTAACAAATTGCTATATTAAAGGGTGTGAAGAGGAGAAGGGCGGGGCTGGGCCTTGTGGACACATGCCCGGTCCTGAATCAGGTTAATCAGCCGGGAAGGGGATAAAGACGAGCCAGAGGCGCCAGTTCGAGAGAGAGACACATGCAGCCGCTGTGTGTGTGTGTGTCCATGTGTTTGTGTTTAAACTGAGTTAATTTGTGACATTAAAAGTTATGTTTACTGGTCAGCAGTTTCCCGCCTCCTCCTTGTCCACCTTACCCCGTTACATTGGTGCCAAAACCCAGTAGGAGGAGGGATGCGCTGTTCTCGCCACTGCCATCCTAACTGGGGAGTTTCGGAGGAACCACTGTCGTCCGCAGAGAAAGGGGAGGAGCCATTCCATCTGCCAGGAGTCGTAGGACTCACTGCTATCCGCCTATCGTCCGCCAGAGGTCACAGGAGAGGCTGAGGACCAGACTACAGTGTGTCCGGGGACCGGCAAGCTATGTTTCTCTCTCTGTCTCTGTCGCTCCACCTCACTCTTTCCCTCTCCCCTTTCCCTCCACTTGTCTCTCCCAGGGCTCCAGAAATGCGGGGAGTACGTCATGCCGGGGGATTCCCTTGGATTCCCTTCCATTGGGCAGGCGATGGAGGAGTGTGACGAGTAGGAGGGCGGGGCCGGTCCATGAGGACACACAACCTGTCCAAAATCGGAGGAGGAAAAAGATGAGCCGGAGGCACCAGTTTAAGAGAGCCACATGCGACTGCTGTGTGTGTGTGTCTATGTGTTTGTGTTTAAGTCGATTCAAGTTCATTTATCACATTAAAAGTTAAGTTTGCTGTTCAGCCAGTACTGCCTCCTCCTTGTCCACCTACAAAATTACCCAAAAATGAAAATCTTCTCAAGATTTATTTAACTTTAAGCCATCCATGTGTATGACTTTCCTTCTTCAGCAGAACCGAAGTGAAGATTTTTATAAGCAGATTTCTGCTCAGTTTGTCCATACAATGCATGTAAATGGGTGCCATCAGGCTTCTGGCTGTTTAATGGTCCAAAAGGTAGATTTAGGCAGCATAAAATTAATCCACATGACTCTAGTAGATCAATTAATGTCTTTTGAAGCAAATAAATAGTTAAAACTTCATTAACTTTAAAAATCGCTTTCTGCCAGCAGTCGACGCATCAGTGATGTAAGCGCAATGGCACGTAGAAACAGAGGAACAGACCTCACAAGAAAGTTAGAGTGTCATAGAAGCACAAAAATAATGTGATTGCTTCAGCAATTGCATTTTTCATGTCACATTTGCTCTCTCTGACACTAGTTTCAGGTTTAGTTTAAGTATTAATTTATTAAATATTAATTTTGAAAACAAAACTATATTTTGGAGATCTTTGAAGAGGAATTTTTTCATATGTGGCTACAAAAGTCAATAATTATTCTGATACTGTATAAGGACCCGGTTGGTTTGAATTACTGTTAGACGGGTTTAAAGCTGAGAACTCAATACTGTGCACAACTAGAAGCAAAGTCATTTGCTGTATTATTGCTTGTGTATTTCAAAGGCAAGACTAGGAATTAGACCGAAAGAATCATCAATCACAAACCCTCATGTTTTTTCCACCATAAAATTTTTCAATCAATGAGCCATTTCACTATATTACAGAAAAGGGACCTCTGCCATTATTGCTATTGCTTTTTACCCCCTCACTTTCTCTCTCTCGTTCTGTCTCTTTTCTGCCTTTCTCATCTTCCAAGCAATCCCAAAACACAACTTTATTATAGTTGCTGTCAATACAGTAATAATAAAGAGTGTGTTGGTAGCTGATGCTTCGGTAATACACTTTTAACAAGAGCATGGCCTGTGAATATTGAGTTTTAAAACTCTTCAGTGTGTGATTTGTGGCCCTGTCAGGGTGAGTATTTGTCAGTGTCAGGGCGGTACAGGCTCGTGTTGACAGTTTTCTGGTAAGTTTTGAGTCTAGAAGGCTAAACTCACTGATCAGCCATTACAGAGATTCAGTTGGTGACAGTCAGGTGATGGATCTGTGTTTATCGTGGGCTGGGCTTTGCTGCTATACATTATTATAAAATAAAAGGTAATTTTGTCAGGTTTCAATCAAGCCATCTGTCATTTGTCATACTATCGTGTTGGCAACCACGTCCTCGTAGTGATGGATTGTTGTGGCCAAGTGTCTCGTGAAGCAGGCTGCTGTTGTAATAGGAGGCATTAGCTCCAAGAGCTGTTTGTTAGGTGCTATCTCGCTGTAACTGACCTGTGAGGTCTTAATCTCTTTTTAGCGATGGAGTGTAGCAGTTTTTTAAGCTGTATTTTGTAGTTCTACATACTGTGTGATGTCTCTGCTCACTCTGTGGGAAGTATATTGTAGCCTTTCTGTGTTTATCCATTTTACACTCGCTAAACTAACCCTTGCTCTTTCTTTCGCCTATTCTTGTCACCATCTCTCACACTTTATAAGAGTTTCCTATCTCAGTGGTTTAGTTATTATTCTCTCTTCCAAGTGTCTATAATTACAGTTTATATGACCTGTCTGTGTCCTTTAAAATTGTTTTGTGATGTGATTGCCTGACAGATTTTTCAACAAATCTGTGGGGCATCTGATGAGCCTAGATAAAAGTGAGCAGTTAGGAGGGATAAATCCAATCCAATGTCAAATTCTTCTCAAATAATTCTAATGGATGAACTAGATCCATTGATATTGCATGATCTTAACCTTGGATATTAACTAAAATAACATAATATTTTAATTATGGGAGAGAAAACGCTTCATCTAATATCTCTGCCAACACACTACTGCCATATTAAACTATTATGTATTATAATAATAATAATAATAATAATAATAATAATAATAATAAAAGCAAACCTCTAACCATGTATTATTTATTAGGTTTTTGGTCTATTACACCAGGCTGTTTTAGCAAAATGACACAGAATTTAAAGACACCATGAAATAGATACATTTAAAAAAATCTTTCTCATACACGCAAACAGACAAAAAAAGTTGATGAATCTTGCACTTCTTTCGTCCAATTAAATGAGAATTAAGAGTGAGAATGTTTGAGTGCGAGAGATTTTTGTTTCATTTTAGTAATGGTTTTAGTCTATTGACAAAAATGTCCTTTACATTTAGTCAATATTTTCATCATTTCATATTCATTAACTCTGAATAAAATGGCAAGCAAATGTAACATATTTTAGTGGATGACAATATGCAAAATAAAAACAACATATGTCAAATTGTAACAGACCAAACTTTGTTCAAACATTGAAAATGAGTGACTATTTGCACTAGGTGTAAATAGCACCTGCCACACAGTGCAGCTATTTGCATTCTCACAGTCTGGTGGAATACAAAGAAATTGAAAAGAAATGTGTTGCTGTAGTAGCGTGGGGTGTTATAAAGTAGATGTTCTTTTCTTCATGTGGGCGACCCAGGATCAATTTAGATTTATATATTACTTTTTCCCATCCTGTTTCCTGTCTCCAATCTTAAAGGTTTAATGATATGAGGAATACAATTTTCCTTATTATTTTGACATATAAGAGGTCTTTGAACTACTATCAAAACATACTGTGAGTTTCAGAACTCAAAACATCCTCCTCACTGCAAAAAGAGCATTTGTTGAAACCAAGCTTCCATCACGACTCGTTCTTTACAAGATATTTGCATCTGACTGCCTCTACAACAACACATCAATGTCTTCTTTACCTTATCACTTCCATAGCCCTGCCTAGATGCAGTAAGCAGTAAGATGACAAGTTGAGAGCATGTCAGTCAAGAGCACAGAGCCAATCATAACAGTGGGCGTATATTGCCAAGTCTTAAAGTAAAAGAATCACCAGAACAGAGCATTTCTGACAGAGGGTCAGAACGAGTGTGTAAAATTATCATGTTTTATAATATACAGTATGACTGTTTGTTGTGCAAAAAACTTTACTAATTTACTCATATTGTAAGTGAACCTCAAGGAACATAAAAAAACAAAAACAAAAAACAAAAGGCACATCAGGACCCCTTTAACATTTACATACTATTTATAATAATAAATTAAAGAATAAAAAGATGTGTAGATACATTATGCCTAAAAAGACTTAATATCCAATATTAATACTATTTTTATATATTTTTAATTTGATATGCTGTTTTAGTAAACTGTGTGAGACATGAAGTGAAGTTCATCAAGTTCTTGATTTTAAGTTCCCCTTCTGTCGCTCTCCACGTTGTGTCGGAGAAGCGACACTAGGGGTCTCTCTTGAGCAACCGAATATACCTCTGATCTATGAAAAAAGGCCAATGAGAAGTTGGCAGTCAGTATTTGCATACCCCGCCCCCGGACATACCGGTATAAAGGCGAGGCAAATACTAGAGTTCATTCAGAAATTTTCTTCGGAGCCGATGGTCTTGTATGCTGTCTGCTAAGAGTTACACACACCCGTGTATTCCTCTGACGATCTGCATGCTGTTGGATTTGACGGCGCATAACAGCGGCTTTCTCCTATCCTGTGCACGGCTGTGCATTGTTGCCCCTGGGCGCTTCGACAGCACAGATAAAAACTCGAAAGAGTTTCTTAAAAGAGTGATTTATTTAAAAGAGTAATTTCCTCTAAAAGCGCAAACACAGCGAGCGTGAACGTCCTTTTCAGGACGCGTCTTTGTAAAGATGCCATTCCGCCGCTGTGTAGTTCCTGGATGCGGTAGAGTGCTCTCCGTTTCAGATGGCCACAGGCGTTGTCTCGTGTGTCTGGGTAGCGATCACACCGAGGCTGCGTTTGTGGATGGTTCATGTTCTCACTGTGAGAGCATGACCATGACAACGTTGCGGTCGCGACTTGTTTTCAACCGAGAACATGCCACTGCAGCCGCACCTCGCCTTGCTCCTTCTTCCCACGGGATTGAGGACGGTGCGAGTGGCGCTGGAGGCGATTTGGGGGCGGCAGCGGGTGCGGCTCCGTCGGGTACCAGAGACCCGCGGACCACCCGTTCCCCAGCACGCTCGTTAACTCCCGTCCGGGCTCGAGGCAACAGCGGCTCGCCTCACAGCCAGCCTGCCTATCCTCTAGAGCTCGAAACGGATGAGCTCGCCGCTGCATTGGAGAGCGCGGCATCTGATGCGGATGACTCCCCTAGGCTGCCGCCTTCGGGCCAGCAGCCCCAGGCTGAGGCTGATGCTCAGATGTCCGACATGCTTTCCCGGGCCGCCGCCAGCGTGGGCTTGGATTGGAACCCTCCATCCTCCCCACAGCCATCGCGGTTGGATGACTGGTTCCTGGGGGCCCACGGCCACCCCCCCAGTCCCATTCTTCCCGGAAGTGCATGATGAGCAGACGTCACTGTGGAGAGCGCCTTTCACCTCTTGCAAAGCCACTCGCTCATCCGCTCTCGCTACCCTCGACGGCGCAGCGGTCCACGGATACACGCCGATTCCCCCGGTGGATAGGGCTGTTGCGCTTCACCTATGCCCCGGAAACCCTACCACCTGGCGGGGTCGCCCTGTACTCCCCTCCAAGGCCTGTAGGACAACATCCTCGCTGACAGCGAAGGCCTACAGCGCCGCTGGACAGGGCGCTTCCGCCCTGCACGCCATGGCCCTCCTGCAAGTCCACCAGGCCAAGGCATTCAAAGAATTGCACTCGGGCTGGCAATGGCCACCCTCGTGGTCCAGGAATGACACCTGTGGCTGAACTTGATCGAGATGCGTGAGACCGCCAAGACTCGCTTTCTCGACGCCCCAGTCTCCCAGTTCGGCCTCTTCGGCGACACCGTCGAGGACGTTACCCAGCAGTTCTCAGCGGTGAGGAAACAGACGGAGGCGATCTCCCAGATCCTGAACCGCCGCAAGTCTGCCTACTCGGGCCATGCCCCGTCTGCTCGCCGAGGGCGTCCCCCTGCGAAGAAACAAGCTGCTCCGCCTCAACCTGGGCCCAGCTCTCAGCCCACGCGTCGAGCGCCCCGCAGGAAGTCGCCGCCCCCCATCTCACGGACTCCCTCGAGGACCCGGAAGGCTCCCAGGCGCTCCTGAGACGGACGACCCAGAGCCCAAGACGTTAGCTCCGGAGATGGTAAGACCGCTCCGTCCCCCGGTGGAGGGCCGGGAGGAGAATTTTGTTTTGAATACATTTAATTTGCCGCTCCCCTTAACCGGGGCAGCGGTACCCAAATTCTCAATAAAAGACCTATTTCCTTTGCCTTTGGGTCATCTGGCCTGCAAATGCCGTTCTCACGGCACTCTTTCCCCAGATCTCAACAGTCCCGGCACGCTGGACGCGGCCACAGGTCCACCTTCAGCCCCACGACTGACCCCCGGCCGGCCGGTTCTGACGAGTCCAGAGGACGCCACCATAAGACCTCCTCCTCAGTCACTAACCCGCCCCCTGCCGGGTGCGCGGAGCAAGGTAAGTGCTTCGAGTCTTTTCTCAGCACCGAAGCCGTGGGACGCACCCTTGCCTCCCGACGGCACTTTACCTGCTCCGCCCCGCTGCGAAGCTCCACCGGGTACGTCAAAAATACTCGTCCCCTTGGTGCCCCTAGCACGGAGATCGGATGCGTGGCTTTCACTTCCCAACCCGTCACGCTGGCTGGCCTGGACCATCCAACTCGGTTATGCAATTCAGTTTGCCAGGCCCCCGCCCCCCTTTGCGGGCATCCGCTTTACCGCAGTGCACGGCGAACATGCCCAATCCCTGCGTGCGGAGATCGCTACTCTTCTACTCAAAGACGCGATCGAGCCTGTCCCTCCAACCGAAATGAAGAAGGGTTTCTACAACCCTTACTTCGTTGTACCCAAGAAAGGCGGCGGCTTACGACCTTGGACCTGCGAGTTTTAAACCGAGCACTGCTCAAACTCCCGTTCAAAATGCTCACGCTAAAGTCTATCTTAACAAGCGTCGGGCACCTAGATTGGTTTGCAGCGGTAGACCTGAAGGACGCGTACTTCCACATCTCAATTCTGCCGCGACACTGACCCTTCCTACGGTTCGCGTTCGACGGCCAGGCATTTCAGTACAAAGTCCTCCCCTTTGGAATGTCTCTGTCCCCTCGCGTCTTCACGAAAGTCGCAGAGGCAGCTCTTGCCCCGCTCCGAGAAGCCGGCATCCGCATACTCAACTACCTCGACGACTGGCTCATACTGGCCCACTCCCGAGAGTTACTATGCGTTCACAGAGACCAGGTGCTCAAACACCTCAGCCACTTGGGGCTTCAGGTCAACCGAGAAAAGAGCAAGCTCACTCTGGTTCAGAGCATCTCCTTTCTCGGCATGGAGTTAGACTCAGTCTCAATGTCCGCACGTCTCACCAACGAGCGTGCACAGTCGGTGCTGAAATGCCTCGCAAAGTTCAAGCCAGGCACAACGGTCCCTCTAAAACTCTTCCAGAGGCTCCTGGGGCATATAGCATCCTCCGCCGCAGTCACGCCGCTGGGGTTGATGCATATGAGACCGCTTCAGCACTGGCTTCAGACTCGAGTCCCAAGACGAGCATGGCGCCACAGCATGCACCGTGTGATAATGACCCCCGCATGCCACCAAACACTCAAACCCTGGACAGACCTCTGCTTTCTACAGGCAGGGGTGCCCCTGCAGCAGGTGTCCCGATGCAACCTGGTCACAACCGACGCATCCAGATCGGGTTGGGGTGCCGTTTGCAATGGGCACGCAGCTGCGGGCCTTTGGAGAGGGGCCCCGTTGCGCTGGCATATCAATTGCCTAGAGTTGTTGACTGTTTTCTTTGCCCTGCGACAGTTCCTCCCGTTAATTCGTGACAAACATGTCCTAATCAGGTCAGACAGCACCACTGCAGTAGCGTACATAAATCGCCAAGGCGGCGTACGCTCCCGCCACATGTCACGACTCGTCCGTCGTCTCCTCCTTTGGAGCCAGCAGCGACTCCTCGATACAGCACCCCCGCCCCCCCCCCCCCCGGCGAATTCACCTGAGGAAGGACCTTCTTTCTCAGGGGCAGGGCACGCTCTGGCATCCTCATCCAGACCTCTGGAATCTCCACGTCTGGTCCCTGGATGGGACGCGGAAGATCTAGCTGGCCTACCACCCACTGTCGTAGACACAATCAACCAAGCCAGAGCCCCTTCCACCAGGCAGCTCTATGCCCTGAAGTGGTGCTTGTTCACAAATTGGTGTTCTTCCCGGGCTGAAGACCCACAGAGGTGCGCAGTTAGGTCAGTGCTCCTATTCCTGCAGGAAAGGTTGGAGGGGAGGCTGTCCCCGTCCACCTTGAAGGTGTATGTTGCTGCTATCGCGGCCCACCATGACGCAGTAGATGGCAAGTCCCTTGGTAAGCACGACTTAATCATCAGGTTCCTAAGAGGCGCCCGGAGGTTAAATCCCTCCCGGCCAAGCCTGTTCCCCTCCTGGGACCTCTCGGTAGTCCTCGTGGGCCTCCAGAGACCTCCCTTTGAGCCACTAGAATCAGTTGGACTCAGGGCCCTCTCTCTCAAGACCGCCCTGCTGATCGTGCTCGCCTCCATCAAGAGGGTCAGGGACCTGCAAGCGTTCTCTGTCAGCGACACTTGCCTGGAGTTCGGTCCGGCAGACACTCATGTGATCCTAAGACCGCGACAGGGCTACGTGCCCAAGGTTCCTAACACGCCTTTCAGAGACCAGGTAGTGAACCTGCAAGCGCTACCCCGGGAGGAGGCAGACCCAGCCCCGTCATTGCTGTGTCCGGTACGTGCTTTGCGTACCTATCTGGACTGCACGTAGAGCTTTAGACACTCTGAGCAGCTCTTTGTATGCTTTGGGGGACAGTGGAAAGGAAACGCTGTCTCCAAACAGAGGCTTTCCCACTGGGTAGTAGATGCCATTTCACTGGCTTATCACACTCAGGCCGTGCCCCCCCCTTTGCGGGTGCGAGCTCACTCGACAAGGAGTGTTGCGTCCTCGTGGGCACTGGCCAGGGGTACCTCCCTGGCAGACATTTGTAGAGCAGCCGGTTGGGCGACACCCAACACATTTACGAGATACTACAATCTCAGGGTTGAGTCGGTTTCATCCCGTGTTTTCTCAGGTCCAAGCCAGTAGAACTTGGTAACACGCTGATGGGCTGACCGGGTGAATCGCTTGCATATACGCCCTTTCCCTCGCTTGAGGTAAAACTGTGCGTCTTTTTTCCCAGGAGATTCCACTCAGCTCGAATCCCTGGTCGATTCCTCCCTAGCCCTCATGGGTCCGCAGTTCGGCGGAGGAACTTGCTGACCCAATCCACTGCGGGTACTCAAATCTACCCTGTACTGGAATAGGTGCTCCACAGGGTGAGGACTCCTACGTGGACTCCCCCTGTGTGTATTTTCCGCGATACAGTCCCCTTACGAGCGGACCCGCGTTTTCCTTGGGTAAGTTTCGGCTGCCCTCCGGTCGCCGTGTGTAGCAACTCCCCCTCGCTGAGACTGGATCTACCACCGCGCCACTTCCACGTGTCGCCTAAAAACACATGTGATGTATTCACCACCTTACCTCCCCAGCTGGGTAGGGGTGGTCTCCGCAGGGTCTGTTCCCCCTGAAAGAATAGAAAATTGGGTAAGACCCCCTTCCCTCAGTGCGTGTAAGGGCCCCGGCTGTCTATTGCTCTATGCGAGAAACATAGAGAGAAAAGAGGCCCAGCCAGGCTTGACCCTGTCAGGGTAACCAAAAGGATTCCGACGACTTTTGTGGGGCATTGGGGAAGGGTATGTGTAGTCTGATACAGCTGGTCGTCTGGCACGTAAAAAACACCTGCCCGCTCCTGTGTCAGACCACGTACACGGCTCAGCGCATGGCGTGATTTAAATTGGACCCCTAGTGTCGCTTCTCCAACACAACGTGGAGAGAGCGACAGAAGGGGAACGTCTAGGTTACGAATGTAACCTCCGTTCCCCGATGGAGGGAACGAGACGTTGTGTCCTTCCCGGCCACGTCGCTGAGCCGAGCCGCTGTAGTGGCCGGACCATTTCCGGCTCCTCAGAAAAATCCTGAATGAACTCTAGTATTTGCCTCGCCTTTATACCCGTATGTCCAGGGGCGGGGTATGCAAATACTGACTGCCAACTTCTCATTGGCCTTTTTTCATAGATCAGAGGTATATTCGGAGGCTCAAGAGAGACCCCTAGTGTCTCTTCTCCGACACAACGTCTCGTTCCCTCCATCGGGGAACAGAGGTTACATTCGTAACCTAGACGTTTTCAACCATGATGAAACCGCAATGCGAGCACCGTCATGGCTGCACAAATGCCATGTGCAATTTTACCAGTTGTCAGGTCTCATGTTGTGTGAAACTGCCTTGTTCAGTTTCTATTATTTTGGATCCATACCCATCTTTATGTTTTCATCATGCCAGCCACCTCGGTAGTTGATGTTATACAGTAGACTGATGAGTGTGCCTGTGCATGTGCATATGTGTGTGTGTGTGTGTGTGTGTGTGTGTGTGTGTGTGTGTGTGTGTGTGTGTGTGTGTGTGTGTGTGAGCGTGTATTTATCACTTTGTGGGGACCAAATGTCCCCATAAGGATAGTAAAACCCGAAATTTTTGACCTTGTGGGGACATTTTGTCGGTCCCCATGAGGAAAACAGCTTATAAATCATACTAAATGATGTTTTTTGAAAATGTAAAAATGCAGAAAGTTTTCTGTGAGGGTTAGGTTTAGGGGTAGGGTTAGGTTTAGGGGATAGAATATAAAGTTTGTACAGTATAAAAACCATTATGTCTATGGAAAGTCCCCATAAAACATGGAAACACAACATGTGTGTGTGTGTGTGTGTGTGCGTGTGTTTGCTTAAACACAGTGAAACAACTCGAGTCCGTGACAAGTCCAAGACCATTAAAATTGGACTCGTGACTCGGACTCGACTCTGAGTTCAAACTCAAGTACAACAACTCTACCTGCAAGAGATAGGAGGCAGGGGCGACGAGCCTACCCCATGCAGTACGGGACTCAACTAGTGGCAGTAGGGTGGTGGAGGTTGCCATGTTGGCACAATGTGATAGATTGTTAGCAAACTTATAAAGCGATAGCTGACGCAAGATTGGCTAGGAGTTACCTAGCTACTGGTGTGATAATGTATAGCTGTGAGTCTTCCTGCTAGAACTATCCTGCACTTAAATGTACTGTAGTTTCATCTGTTTGTTCACTGCATTGTCTGTGCAGAAGTAAATTGTAATATAACATGTAAGTTTTGGATATAGAGAATGATCAAGTAAAAACAGGATGTGTTTAATCAAGATTTGTAAAGTGATCCATTTAGTAAAGTGATTCATTTTGCCTTTATTTAACTTTTTCTATTCCAGCCAACTTCTTGCTTCAATAGAAATTGCATCAACCCAAGAAATAAAACTGTGCTGGTCAATCAATTTATGGGGTCTTCAGTCTTAGATTTGTGAAGACAATTTTCTTTCTAATAGGGTGGTATCTTCTCCTCTGTGAAGACAAGACAGTTGCTGGCTTTCCCTTTTGCAAGTTTTGTAGCCAGGGAAAGTTTCTAAACAGTGCTAAATTCAAACTGTATAAAGTTTCTAAACAGTGAATACACATGCTATGCACATTAGCTTTAGCACATGTATCCATTAGTGTGCCACAACTAGGGACAATTTTTGTACTGTTTTAGGCTAGACCATTTTCATAATGTGAGTCTATAAAACCTAGAGTTAAAGTCAGTATCGTGTGCATGTTTTCTGATTTGAAACATTTCAAACTGACCTTCAAAGTGGCTCAGTCCACACACAGAGCAGTAGTTAGAGTTGTAATGGGCTTTTATCTGTGATTAGCCGCTAGCTGCTCTGTCACATTTAAGTCTGTAATGCTTTAAAAGTATTAACATTAATATTCATGCACACCAGTACAGGGAGATCTGTGGTACTCCATGACTTCAGGTTTGACTAAGAGGCACCATTACTGCCCGGCAGTAAGTTCAGTTTCTATGCACTGCCCTCCACCATGTCATGGTTCAAACTCTGCCTGAATTTACCATAGTAACGAAATAAGCTTTTTATAAACAAGGAGTCAGACATACTATAGATTTCATGTAAAATCATGTGGACAGATTTCACTAAAACAATTCTGGGTCTTTACAGTCCATGATATTTATCTAAAAGCATATTTAAACTGAAGTGGGTATCGATGTAAAAACTTCAACAACCACAACAACCCTTAACATGAATGATGGAAAGTAAGCAAGCAGAGAACTAATGAATTAGTGATGGGTCGTTCGCAAACGAGTCGGCTCTATGAGCCGGCGCTTGTAGGTGAACATTGGGAGCTGGCTCGCAGAAAAGCCAAAAAATATACAAATTAAGATATGAATAATCAAACAATTTCAATGAATAATTAACAAACTCAAAGAATGAAAAAAATAAATAATATTATATAGGCCTAAATGCTCAAGCGCACACACATTAGTTCTGACGATCTACTCAGACTAACAGCCTCACCTGTTGTTCCTGTCAAATCAGACACGCAGTGTCAACCAATGAACCAAAGATGCGTGAGGGAGGGCGGAGCCAACTTATTATGTTGATCAGATTGTATTAGTTTTGAATTGTTAAATATATACATGCACATTGTTTATATACATTAAAAAAGTTATACTTTAAATGCACATGTGTAATAGCATCCTTATTTTTTACATTTATTTCAATTTGTGGGATGCTGCAGGTTTGCAAATTTGTATTTATTTTTCTTTTATATGGAGCAATATTCTATTATGCTGTTCAGATTTTTATAGTTTTGACTGGTTAGATTTATATGCACTTTGTTTATATACATTTAAAAAAGTTATATTTTAAATGAAACTCAAACCAATGTATTTTTAAATACATTGTGGTTTAAGTAGATTATGATTTAATTTAATAATTCAGTTAGAATTGTTTTAACACCAATCATAGTAAAACTATCGCAAACTGTTTGATGTGAAAAAAAACACTTTTTTTAAAGAGCCATTTGGAAGCCTTTTTAGTGAGCTGAGCCTAACGAGAAAAGAGTCGGAATACCCATCGCTATAATGAATGACAAATGATGTTTATTACACTGAGTCAGGATATGTATTTAGTTGCAGTTTATTTAGGTGTGTGCTATATGTGTTTTGTTTTTTGTATTTAAGTTTGTCTCACCAACAAACATAAATTGTCTTTTTTTTTTTTATTGAGAAATGCTATGTTTTGGCTCCATGTTCATTACTGTGGGTGAAAAAAGGGTTCATATTCAAACATGACTTAAATCTAAGCACGCATGGACAGTTTTTAACATTTATTTTGCATGTTTAAACTACACTGCTCTCTCATCTGCATAAATATGTGGTTAGTATGTGGGTGTTGTAGGATGAGACACAGTAGACCCAGAAAATAGTGTAGATCCAGATGTATGGCAATACTTAGTAAGGATGTATATATATATATATAGAAGAATTTTCATTTTTGGTTGAAATAACCCTCTTAACCAATTTGTAAATCAGCCACTAAATCAGCGCATGATTATTTTTCTGTAGTTCAAGACTTTTAATCAGTTGAAGCCAGTCTCTTTGAACAGTCTTTGTACATGACCCACTTCTCATCAGAATAAATCTCAAATTATGCTGACTTTTCCACTTCCAGACAAGTAATTTTACTGCTGCATTTATAGGTTAAAAACTACCCAATTTCATGTCGAATAAGCTCTCAGGCAGGAAGTGCTTCTAATATTATGTCTTCCATGATCGAGAGAGATGTATCCTTTTATCATCTGCTCCTGAAAAACTAGATTTGTATGACACCTCGCCATCAGGGCATCAGCTTCACCGTCAGGAGATAAAATGGCACTTAGGATAATGTGGTTGCCCTTAAGGGATGCAGAGGTGAATTATATTCTGTGATTAATAATCTGGAAATTAAAGACTCACTAATTTTCTAATTTAATTCCATCTCAAATGGAAAAATGTTCACTCTGAGGTAAATTGGCGAATAATGTTGCTAATTCAAATGCAGATGAAATTTCAATTCGGGGTGGCATTGGGAACTTTGATTGACGAGTCCCCAGTGGATCGTTACCACCGCCATCTACCGTCGCACCAATTCCCCGGCAGTTGTCGTAATAACAGAAGCGATGAACGAAATGAGAGGAGTAGCAGGCATTTCCTTTGTCACTGACTCGTTCACTCAGTCTCATAGCACACTCTAATCGTATTTCTGCCCTTCACTCTCTCTCAGCACAAAAATTATGAACAAATGCAGGGGAGGTCAGGGATCATGGGAAATTACAGTATTTGCTCTGCATTTCAGTCTGATAGCTCCACAGCCCACTGTTTCTAATTATTAGCATGTATAATTACTGCCATCTGCCTCGATATAGGCAGAGTCAGGAGAAATAAAATGGCTGCTGTAGAGTTGATTTAATGAAGGGTAAATGTCAAGGTAATTACATGGCAGCGTAGGTTAAAAGCAACGTTAAATGTTCCAGCAGTGAAGTGACATTCACCTGACAGAGGGACACAGAGAGAAAGAGAGAATGAGAAAGAGTCAATACTCAGTGTAAATGTTTTGAGCAATACAAATCCATTAATCTCATTTTGAGCAATTTTCATGTACTTATGATCATCCTTTTAAAATAGTTTCTGTGTAACTCTTTTCCCTATACCTTCCATTAAACCTGTCTTGAAGATTTGTAACTTAGACCTTTCACCAACAGGCTTCGGCAAAGACATGCAAACATAAAAGGGACCATCCTTTTCTCACCCTGTTCAATTAAAACAATCAATGACAATGAAATGCATTTGTTCCAACACATTTAACTCTGAACCCTCTGGTCTTTCTGCTCGCATCATCACATTATAACCCCTACCACCCTACAACACAAACACCATCCTCAAACTCCAAAAACATCAAATCTGTACTCTGTACATAATAACAATTGATGTCTTCTCATGCACTTTACTATTAACATTTTGTACAATTGTTTAAATATTTCAACTATTTATTGCCTTGTTCACACTCTATTTAAACGTACTTGTTAAAAAAATAGAACTGATGCACAAACTGTGGACAATAAACTGTTCTGAGTGATATCTCCGGCAGCTCGCATACAGATCGCATTGCATAGGTTCAGTAGTGCACTTTTCACAATTACAGAATTTATATTTCAGAGAGAGCAAACAGGTGCAGGAGGCAAGTATGCAGCAGGTAATGACTGAGACTCTTTCACATTAGTTTATACAGAAGTGACCACTTAATAACAAAACCCTCTGCTCACTGAAATCTACTGTATTAATGCTCTAATGAAGCAGTAACATGTATGGTTTAGTGATTATATAGTGATATGAGCAAAGGACATGAACTGTGTAAAGCTAGTCAAATCATTTGAGCCACTTGTCCATCTGTCTGAGAGAACGTAACTAACCACATTTGTATATTAATGAGACCTTGGGTTCTCTACTCTCCTGCTCTTTTATGAAACAGCATGAATTCCCCCAATTTTGAGTTAAGCAGGAAAAGAGCTCACTATCAGACTCTGGCTATGTTACAAATAGCATACTGACATACCACCGCAGTATAAAGTGTGCATTCTGTGCACAGTATACAAATGTTCTGTAGGTATGCATGGAATACCTGGGTGACTTATTTGCCATAATGTGCATTATCCACTAAAGCAGATATGCATGCAATTTGAACTTACCTTTCTAGTGTGACCAATGAACCAGAAGTAATTCTACACGGTAAAAATAGATATATTGAACAAGACAATACATGTAATTTTATGGTAAACTCTTGTAAAAACTGTTTAGTTTTTTTTAAATGTAAAAAGTATGATTTTACTGCATAATTAGTCAGAGAATACATGTACTTTTTATGGTAAACTATTGTTAAAATAAAGGTAAAAACAATAATTGGGCGTTTCCAGAAGTCCCTAAGTGACCAGCACAGTTCATTTTCTTTTATAGGAAGAGTTATGTTTAATCTTTTTTTTTATATATATATATATATATATATTGAGAAATGCTTTGTTTTGGCTCCATGTTCATTACTGTGGGTGAAATAAGGGTTCATATTCAAACATGACTTAAATCTAAGCGTGCATGGACAGTTTTCAACATTTATTTTGCATGTTTAAACTACACTGCTCTCTCATCTGCATAAATATGTGGTTAGTATGTGGGTGTTGTAGAATGAGACACAGTAGACCCAGAAAGTAGTGTAGATCCAGATGTATGGCAATACTTAGTAAGAATGTATACGTATATATATAGAAGAATTTTCATTTTTGGTTGAAATAACCCTCTTAACCTATTTGTAAATCAGCGCACCATTATTTTTCTGTAGTTCAAGACTTTTAATCAGTTGAAGCCAGTCTCTTTGAACAGTCTTTGTACATGACCCACTTCTCATCAGAATAAATCTGAAATGATGCTGACTTTTCCACTTCCAGACAAATAATTTTACTGCTGCTGAATTGGGCGTTCCCAGAAGTCCCTAAGTGACCCATCACAGTTCATTATCTTTCATAGTTTCTTTTTTATATTATTGAGAAATGCTATGTTACAGTATCTACTCTACAGTACGTATGAATTCATTATTGCTCTTGGAAGGGCAACTCTTGATTAACATTTTTTGTAGTTACTATGGTTACAATACAATACATTTTAAAGTGAAAAGCAGACTTTTATAGTTCTAAGGTTAGTATATAAAATTTCTTTTATTGATTAAAATATAAACGACAGTGAACCATATTTTTTTTACAGTAAATTTCTGGCTACCACAGATGCTGGAATTTTATGCAGGTTTCCTTATGCCATTTAAGGGATTATGAGAAAGCGGTTTAAAACACACCTGGGTTTCTCCGAGAGAACGCAGCTTATCTGGCCATGTAAACACATATGCTGAATTCTCACAGGTTCTTAAAGAGTGCGCATGTGCGTGAACAGACCAGGGTAACATACGTCATCGGATGGAGCCTAACAAGAAGTAAACAAAGCAGAAATATTTCAACATTTCCAGGAGTACAGTAAGGAAAGCACGTATACAATAAACTATACTCATTTATAATCACCAGTGTAAATTATCGACTGTCCCTTACCTCCATGTATTTGCGCTCATACATTGGGGGAATACCTGTGTTTTGTGTGAGAGATAAACCCCACTATTGCTGCGCAATTCCGCTGTAGGTCGCAACAGAAAGTTAAGGAAACAAATACAGCAGCAACTGTGGAATATATGTAAATAAAGCGAAGTAACAGAGAGTAAAATAGCAAAGTCTTCCTCAGATGCCGTGTTTATTATTTGCGCAAGTGTCGCTGGGATATTACGTTGCTATGGAGAATGCTGCTATCTCACCAAGCCGCATGTATACACAAGTTAAGAGTACACCGCTTATACAGTAGATGTCAACAGGAACACAGCTTTCTCTCAATAATCCATGTTCTCTCAATACATTTCTTTCTGGTGTCCATGTAAACGCACTCATTGTCAGAGTATATTCATTACATTTGGCATGGCAGGTTAGGTGTGTATGAATGAGTGTGAGTGTCAGAGGAGAGGACAGGAGAGGTCACACCTCCCTTTAAAATCTAATAATCCCTTTGGTCTAATGGTCCTCCACCTTTTCTGCTCTCTACTTCTCTCACACATGGCCAGCACTTGAGCCAGCCTGAGCTGAGAGGGACATTTTATCACCTTATTGTTCCTGTTATTTTTCTTTTCCTCCTCAGCTGAACCTCATAGACTGTGAGTGACAAAGTGCCACTAGAGAAGCAGCCAGAGCACAGAAAGATTAGGGCCATGCAGGGTTAAGCCAGCTATATGTAGAAGCACTAAGGATGTACAATTGAAGTTAACGTACAGTGCATCCGGAAAGTATTCACACCGCTTCACTTTTTCCACATTTTGTTATGTTACAGCCTTATTCCAAAATGGATTCAATTAATTATTTTCCTCAAATTTATACACACAATACCCCATAATGACAATGTGAAAGAAGTTTGTTTGAAATATTTGCTAATTTATTAAAACTAAAGAAAAATCACATGTACATACGTATTCACAGCCTTTGCTCAATACTTTGATGAAGCAGCTTTGGCATCAATTACAGCCTCAAGTCTTTTTGAGTACGATGCTACAAGCTTGGCACACCTATTTTTGGGAAGTTTCTCCCATTCTTCTTTGCAGGACCTCTCAAGCTCCATCAGGTTGGATGGGGATCGTCGGTGCAAAGCCATTTTCAGATCTCTCCAGAGATATTCAATCTGGTTCAAGTCTGGGCTCTGGCTTGGCCACTCAAGGACATTCACAGAGTTGTCCCGTAGCCACTCCTTTGTTATCTTTGCCGTGTGCTTAGGGTCGTTGTCCTGTTGGAAGATGAACCTTCACCCAAGTCTGAGGTCCAGTGTGCTCTGGAGCAGGTTTTCATCAAGGATGTCTCTGTACATTGCTGCATTCATCTTTCCCTCGATCCCGACTAGTCTCCCAGTTCCTACCGCTGAAAAACATCCCCACAGCATGATGCTGCCACCACCATGCTTCACTGTAGGGATGGTATTGGCCAGGAGATGAGGTTTCCTCCAGACATGATGCTTGCCATTCAGGCCAAAGAGATCAATCTTTGTTTCATCAGACCAGAGAATTTAGTTTCTCATGATCTGAGATTCCTTCAGGTACCTTTTGGCAAACTCCATTCGGGCTGTCATGTGCCTTTTACTGAGGAGTGGCTTCCGTCTGGCCACTCTACCATATAGGCCTGATTGGTGGAGTGCTGCAGAGATGGTTGTTCTTCTGGAAGTTTCTCCTCTCACCACAGAGAAATGCTGGCGCTCTGTCAGAGTGACCATTGGGATCTTGGTCACCTCCCTGACTTAGGCCTTTCTCCCCCGATCGCTCAGTTTGGCCGGGCGGTCAGCTCTAGGAAGAGTCCCAGTGGTTCCAAACTTCTTCCATTTATGAATGATGGAGGCCACTTTGCTCATTGGGACCTTCAATGCTGCAGACATTTTTCTGTACCCTTCCCCAGATCTGTGCCTCTATACAATACTGTCTCGGAGGTCTACAGACAATTCCTTGGACTTCATTGGTTGCTTTGTGCTCTGACATGCACTATTAACTGTGGGACCTTATATAGACAGGTGTGTGTGCCTTTCCAAATCATGTCCAATCAACTGAATTTACCACAGGCGGACTCCAATCAAGTTGTAGAAACATCTCAAGGATGATCAGTGGAAACAGGATGCACCTGAGTAAAAATTTCGAGTGTCATGGCCAGGGGCGAAAATTTCATCAAAATGTTGGGGGGAACAATAAACATAACAATTCTCAAGAGCAATTTTTGAAGGGGTTATTTGTTGTTGCCCCGTTTGCATTTGTATTATTTTATTTCTTAAACAATTATTTTAAGAATATATCGTTATATTATTTACAATACACATATTTTAATGCTATTTTAGGGGGGGACAACCCCCCGACCCCCCGCGATTTCTGCCTATGGTCATGGCAAAGGCTGTGAATACTTATGTACATGTGTTTTTTTTTTTTTATAAATTTGCAAAGATTTCAAACAAACTTCTTTCACGTTGTCATTATGGGTTATTGTTTGTAGAATTTTGAGGAAAATAATGAATTTAATAAATTTTCGAATAAGCTGTAACATAACAAAATGTGGAAAAAGTGAAGTGCTGTGAATACTTTCCGGATGCACTGTACCTTAGCCAAATTTAGTTAAACTCTTTTTCACAATTCCTCACATTTAATCGTAGACAACATTCCCTGTCTTAGGTTAGTTAGGATCACTACTTTATTTTAAGAATGTGAAATGTCAGAAAAATAGTGGAGAGAATTATTTATTTCAGCTTTTATTTCTTTTATCACATCCTCAGCGGGTCAGAAGTTTACTTTGGCACTTTGTTTTCACCCTAACGACCCCATTTAGAACACGTCGGCAAAATTAATGCGGAACAAACTCGGCAGTAACCGGGCCAACCAATTTTTGCCCATTTCGCTTTAATTATTGATGATGGAGAAATATACCATATGCTCCCGCCAGAGTCACGCGTATTCATTCTGCCCTGTTATTGCGCCTGTTTAATGTAAAGCAGAGAAAACTTATTGCTGTGATTTGGTGAAAAAGGTAAATTATGTCTGTGTGTTAATCACGTATAAATCAGGTGCGGTAATTACACTCCCAGCTGCTGCCTGAGGAGGGAGGAGGATTTCTTCCGCTTCAATATGGACTGGCCTTTTTCATCTCCTCAACTTACTTGATAGAGAGAATGCACAAACTGACCTTAGTAATAACTAGGTCTATAGTTCAGCCGAAATACAATTGTTACAACAGCTAAGCTATTGTAAAGCTACTACAGTAAAAGAGCGTTACATAGTATTTTGTTCACAATGCAAGCACGGACGATTGATTACATTCATGTAATATTCCGGAAAGCTCAATCCACAGCATTTGTTGCATAATGTTGATAACCACAAAATATAATTTTGTCTTGTCTCTCCTTTTCTTAAAAATAAGAATCTCACGGTGAATGTGGCCATTTTGTCCAAGGTTTAAAGGCATAAATGTGAAGCTTATCATTTTATAAAATAATTTGCATTAATTGTTCTGTTAAAACTCATGAAGTATTTCAGCTGTATATTTGTTTAAATAGTAATTTATTGTGATTACAGGGTTTAGGGCAAATTGTCGTCATGGCAACAAAGTTGTAAAATAGGATTTCACTTTACACAGGAAATGTTAGTAAGCGATTTTATGTTAACAGGAAGTCTGTTTACGTCTTATGACTAAACTTTTGAAACAGTGAGTATTTTATGTTTACAGCTGGTCTCATTCACTTCCATTGTAAGTGCCTCACTGTTACCCGGATTTTTGCTTAAAGAAAAGGAGGGACAGGTCGAAATTTATTTTTGGGGCAATCCACATTATCCCACAAACGCTGTCGCCTGTACTGAACCCAGGCTGTTCCTTTATAATATTTGTTTAAGAAAGTGGTGGCAAATTGACCTATATGATTTTATTTGATTTAGCTTGAAGATTTATATTGAAAATATGAAATTATTTTTTAATATGAAACTAAATTATGAAATATACTGTATATGCTCTGTCCAGTGGAATAGCTAGTGGGTGGCCAGGGTGGTCATGGCCACCATGGACCGGAGCCTGGCCACCCCATTGTCCACCCCACTTGCAATTGCTGTTTTAGTCATTTTATTGGTCATTTTTTGGATCAATTTATATCTTTAGAGGTGAAATAATCTCTGTACAAATGTACAAACTTAACATGTGCACACACCAATGTCGCCAATCCTCTCTGTCCCAGGTGTCATTGTATCCCCCCCAGAATTACATTTGATTGGGCTGAGGTGGGTCAGAGGCTTAATTTAATTTCTTTACAATCTTTACAGATAAATCTTTACACTGACATGGCTTTTAAGGGTCTTTACAGAATTTGTGCAGGCACAGAGCAGGCTTTACGCCCCCACAGTCCGATGATTGGGCCTCTGCCCGCCACCGTTTTGAAAAACTCCTGGCTCCGCCCCTGGCTCTGTCACATCAACAAAAATGTTTAAGACTGCTCTGATGCTGCATTTTATTAACACAGAACCAAAGCAGCATCATAATTACATTTGATTGAGCTTAGGTGAGAGCAGGCTTAATTTAAGTAATCTTTATACTGCCATGGCTTTTATGTGGCATTGCGTATTTACAGAATTTGTGCAGGCACAAAGCAGGCTTAACTTGGCTGTGTTCAGAGACCTTTAGTCTCAAGATTGTGTCAATGTTATTGTGTCAACTTTGTTGTATAAACCTATACTTATGCAAGTACAAATTTTTGTCTTGGTTATAACTCTGGGTTCCAAGCAAAAACACAGGTCCTAATCTGTGCTGCAAAAATATGCCTCATTAACAGCCAGGGATGTCATGTCATTTGTAAATGTCGTCAATAGACTGTAGGCTAAAGTGCCGTTCAGGTGGAATGTGGCAAAGGTCTGTCTTTGTTTGGAAATCCAAACGAAAAAATCTATCTAATAAATGCATTCCCTTGTCTCATTTAAGACCAGTCAATCATGCAAGAATAGCTAATGCTCTAAAATAGCATTTTGTATATTGGTGCTAGTACTTTCTGCAATATCAAAATCTCATGACATTTGGCACTTTCCGGAGGACAAGGGGCGACATCTAGTGTTGTGTGGCTGGAACTCTCACAACCACTGCAGGTGCATTTTTACTTAACTAAAACTGACCACAGCCCAAAACATTTTATGGATAACATCACGGTATGTGCCCAAATATTTCACCCTCTGATTGAATTAGTGTATATAGAAAATAATTAAAGCGAAAGAAGATGTCATATGCCTAATTGTGTATTAGTTATTGTACACAGAGCAAAATTGAGTCTCTGTTTGATTCCATTTTTCTCTCTCTTTCTTTATCTCCCTCCCTCTCTCTATCTCATTTGTTTTTGTGGTAAGATGAACAGAACAATCACTAGTTTGTTCCATACCTGAGTGACTCTTTCAGTGATAGTCAAATGGCTTTTCAGTGGAATGGTTAGTCTAATTCAGCCTAAGTTGCGAGCATCGTGGATAATTTCCTTGTGTTGGGGAAGGGGATTTTGTTTTGTATGAAGCTCAAGTAACTTTGCATATATAAACTGCATTTGTATAGCAGGCACCAGCAATGCAAAACTTCATGGTTCTCTCTAAAGCCGGACAATAACAACCAGCGGCTATTTAACTGAAACATGATGTTATGTGAGCTGCCCTGTTATCCAGAAATTTTACTGATAGGCAAATGCAAGAACAAATTTGTTGGTATGGTGATTGTTATCTTTGCTCCCTCTCTCTCTCAGATATGGCTGCCATTTACAGACAATGTGTCTGATAAGAGCTCTTCGGCACAGTTCAGGTTAAAATGATGGCAGTTGCTGCAGAGTTCCAGGAATTGCCTGATTGACCATTTGGATCAGTGTCGTAAGTCGCAGGTCATCAAAAATGACAGTGGCCTTTTGGTCCTGCACATGATAATCAAAGTACACAATGTTTGATGAAACATATTATAGTCAGAAATTTACTTCTCCAATATTTTTTCCCAGGATTATATTTTCAGGGGCTTTTTTAACTTTTATGATGGCAAACAATATGTTTTTTAATCATTTAAGAAATAATGTCAAATACTTCAATTAAAAAAAAATATTAACCTAAATCATCTAACCGAGTAATTATATTTAATGTTTTATGCAATAATGTACAGTGTATATATATATATATATATATATATATATTTATCACAAAAGATCTCAGATCTGACTTTCTACATAGCACGCACAACATTTTGCAACCAATGTAAGTTTCTCTTATATTAATTTACACTGACAGCCAAAAGTTTGGAATAATTTACAGATTTTGCTGTTTCAGAAGGAAATTGGTACTTGAATTCACCAAAATGGCATTCAATTGATCACAAGCTATAGTTAGGACATTACTGATGTAAAAACCAGCACCATCACTTTTGAAAAAAGTAACATTTGATCAAATCAAGACAGGTCCCATTTCCAGCAGCCATCACTCCAACACCTTATCCTTGAGTAATCAGGCTAAATTGCTAATCTGGTAATAGAAAATCACTTGTCATTATATCAAACACAGTTGAAAGCTATTTGGTTCATTAAATGAAGCTTAACATTGTCTTTGTGTTTGTTTTTGAGTTGCCACAGTATGAAATAGACTGGCATGTCTTAAGGTCAATATTAGGGCACAAATGACAAAAAAGAAACAGCTTTCTCTAGAAACTTGTCAGTCAATCATTGTTTTGAGGAATGAAGGCAATACAATACTTGAAGTTTCCCCCCAAAAAACGTGGTGTAAACCACGTGTAAACTACAGTCTTCAAAGACAAAGGACAACTGGCTCTAACAAGGACCGAAAGAGATGTAGAAGGCCAGATGGAAAACTAAACAAGATGATAAGTACATCAGAGTCTCTAGTTTGAGAAATAGATGCCTCACATGTCCTCAGCTGACAACTTCATTGAATTCTACCCGCTCAACACCAGTTTCATGTATAACAGTAAAGATAAGACTCAGTGGTGCTGGTTTTATGGGAAGAATTGCAACAAAAAAGCCACTTTTGAAACCAAAAAACTAAAAGAAAATGTTAGAGTGGGCAAAAAACTGACATTGGACAACAGATAATTGGAAAAGAGTGTTTTGGATCTTAACCCCATTGAGCATGGGATCAGCTAGACTGTAAGGTGTGTGAGAAGTGCCCGACAAGACAGTCACATCTATGGTAAGTGCTACAGGAAGTGTGGGGTGAAATGTCACCTGAGTTCCTGGACAAACTGACAGCTAGAATGCCAAGGATCTGCAAAGCTGTCAATGCTTCACGTGGAGTATTTTATGAAGAGAACTCTTTGAATTAGTATAATAAGTTCTGAAATTTGTTTTCAAATTGTAATAGTAATTTTTCACATTAATAATGTCCTGACTATACATTGTGATCAGTTGAATGCCACTTTGGTGAAAAAAAGTACCAATTTCTTTCCATAAGTGCAAAATCTGTACATTATTCCAAACTTTTGGCCACCAGTGTACATATATCTATGCATTTACCATGAAAAAGACACCAATGTCTGCGTCTTGTACACACACACACACAAACAAACAAACAAACACATACACACATTATTTGGAACCACTGAACTACGAGCTAATTGAGACATCAAACAAGTGTTTTTAATTGGCAAGGAGGGAAGGGCCATAATGACAGGATCTGTGGCAGTATCAGTGTCTTTGTATGCTTGAATAAAGAGGTCACGGACCTTACTATATCCCACCATTCACTGCTCTTTGCAGCCAAAAGCGCAGAGAGGAACACCTGCTGTTTCTAATCAGACCCTGTTAACCAAACGCTGGCAGCAGCGTGCTCCTCTCTGTTTATATGTTGTACGATGAGATCATTGAGAGGATCAGTTGCTGTAAAGGAAAGGTCTGTGCATGTGGACACACACACACATACATACAAAACAGCATCTTTGGTGAAGGCCACAACATGCACAGAAGCATTTTACTGTGTCATACTGAGGTCTGTGGAGAGTACATTTTACATAATCTAACTAAATTTTGTGCATTTCTACCCCTCTTTCTGTCTTTTCTCCTCTGTCAAGACGCTAATTTATGATTGCAGTTTTTATCTAAACAAAAGCTGCATTCACACCTTTAGCTAGCCTGCAATTGCAACAATATACCAAGTCTCAGATCCAGAGCTCCTTAGTATCTATGAATCCAATCATGTTTGTGAGAATGTATGCAAAAATTATAAACTGGTTGAGAACTCTAAATAATGTCAGCTTTCCACAAGAGAGACCAGGGACCCAGTGGCTGTTCTTTTTCTTTCTGTGGAGTAAACATACAAACAGAAGGAAGAGAAATGATGCTCATATATCTGAATGCAGTTAGGGGTTTGGTTCTGTTTTATGTTCAGCTATTATTTAATCACACAAATCAGCTGACATTTCTTTTTTTGGGGGTTGATTTAGATCTGAGGCTTGGAGCAGTAAAGAATCGCACTCTAGCGATGACATATCATCCATCCCAAGCTCAGTGTTCCCAGACAGACTACACATTTCTGCCCACTGTGGCCTTGTGTCATTCACACAGCTGCTTTTAGTTATGGTGAGTGGTAATCACATTGCGAAAGTTTAATTGTTCAATTATTGGTGCGCTTTGTGAAGGGGAAACACAGACCTATCCCACACCCTCTTCTCGTCCTCTCTGCTCTCTCTCGTCCTCTTCTCTCTCTCCACCAAATGGACCATATTTGTAATGGTTAGCAATTAGAGGAAGGGCCCTTTTGCTAAGTTGTGCCTGGTGCAGGCTGTTCAGCCCTAATGAAAAGCTTTTATTACTGAACCCGCTACTGCAGTTAGCAGCAAATTATGGGTCATTTCTGTCAGCCCAGGGCCCCGGCTGCCACAGCTACATTTAGATAAATGACTTGCATCAGGCAATGCCAAACAGCCAGCCGAAGGGACATCCGTCTTTTTTATTTAATACACAAACCCACAGACACTGGCTTTTATCTATCTATCATTGTTCTGGAGGATGGTGTGATGGAGGTAGGTAGACCAGATCAGATTTGTTTTTCCAGGGAGTGATTGAAGTCATTGGGGCCATAAAGCAACGCACAGACACACGCTGTCATTGTCATACACACCAATAAGAGGGCTATAGGGAAGGTTCTGTTTAAAATCTAAATCCATGACTTGTTTTTCCTTGTCCTTTTTTGTTTACAAAAATTTTAAATATATTTGTTTCCCTACAGAAACACAAACCTTTAGTTTCTCATCAACTAGGCCAGGAATATCGATGTCTTGTGTAGCTAAACTGTTTACTTAAGTGTGTCCTGTCTTTGGTGAAATTAATCTTAGCTCCAGTGACTGCAGTGCTTTCAAGAATTTTTTTTTTTTTGTTAGAACAGTTGAAAACAGTTTTGCCAAAAGAGGAGGCCACCGCCACCCATAATCCCCCACCACCCCCCGACATGGGGGCCAATGGGGATCTGACATAGGGCGCAAAAATAGTCTGAAACGGCTCTGCTCACTGATCCTTAATGGGCAGCTTCCATGACCAGTACATGCCAAAAAAAAAAAAACAGTGCAACAGTAAAGAGAAGACTCTAGGATGTTGGCATTTTAGGAAGACTTTCAAGGAAAAAGTCACATCTGAAACTGATAAATGATTAGAAATGAGTAGCCTAGGGGGCCTGGGTAGCTCGGCGAGTATTGACGCTGACTACCACCCCTGGAGTCGTGAGTTCGCGTGTTAAGTTGTGTGTGGATCGCGGAGAGTAGCATGAGCCTCCACATGCGCAGTCTCCATGGTGTCATATGGTCTCAGAAGCGGAGGCAACTGAGACTTGTCCTCTGCCACCCAAAATGAGGTGAGGACCTATACTAAATAGTGGCAATTGGGCATTCCAAATTGGGGGGAAAAAAAGAAATGAGTAGCCTATTTTGGACGGATGAATCATATGTGTAGAGCTGCTGTTAGAAAAGCTTGATTGTGAAGGAAATTAAAAAGGCAGTGAGAGCAGAAATGAATAAACATAGGTTAATATAGAAGCTCAATTAGGGTGGTAACTATCAACCAGATCAGGCTGGCGGGGATTGAAAGATATGGTAGGATGTAAGGATAGTCGCATAGGGACATAAGACTGGACAGTTTTAAATCAGATATACAGTACATATGGCAGATGAACTGAATGTATACATTTTTATTCAAGGTTTGATAATGATATTAATTCAAAGATTTGTGCTTTGAAACAGAATACAAGATCCAGTCAATCCATGAACATTGATGTTCAAAATGCTTTTTGAAATTAAATGTGAAGAAAAACCCCAGTCCTAATAAGATCAGAAGCATTTTATCTTAAGACTAATGCCAGAATATTATTTTTCGACTTACTTCTATTTTAATTAATTAAACTAATGTATGAATGTAGGATTTTTTTAACAGGAAGATTACAGTGTGTTAGGGCCAATGATGTGTATTCTAAACTATTGCATTGCTCTACTGGTTCAACTCAGAGTTGTTGTGTCACCTCTTCAGTATGTTATGTACACCAAAGACTGTCAAAGCTCATTTGAGAATAGACACATTATCAAATATGCTGATGAATCTGTCATAGTGCGTCTCTTCAGGAGCAGGATCTTGGCTCATGGTCATTGAAGCATTTGTGGCATGGTGTAGTCAATCCTTTCTTTAATTAAATGTTGATAAAACAAATTATATGGTAATTTACCTAAGGAAGTCACCAATAAGTCCATTAATGACTACGATAAAGGGCTTGGACATTAAACTGGTGGACAATTATAAGTAGGCTACTTGGGAATGCTGATGACTATGATTAGAACATTTTTATTGAATCTGTATTGCCTTTTTGTATTGTGGCATGGTTTGAAACTATGTCTTTGTCCAATAGGTATAGACTGACCAGCCTTGTAAAAGTGACCGGGTAAATCATTGGGGAAAAGCAGGCCCAGCATATATTGACATCTTTCATAAACAGGTATTACGTAAGGCACACTCTATTCTCAGAATCTCTGACCATCCCTTACTAAAAGAGTTTGCAATGTTTCCAACAGGTCACCACTTTACAGTACCTAGAGGCAGGAATAATAGAACTAAGGCCTCATTTGTGTCTGTGGCAATTAGATTACTGAATTCCTCCTGAAGAGTTAACCTGACATTTTAAGCTACCGTAACATTTGAACACATGCTGTGCTTTTGTATACTGTATATTGATGTAATTTTGTACTTGGTGTATTTATGTGTGGGATTTTTTGTTTGTTTGTTTTTTTTTACCAGAATTTGCCTATGTCTGTGAGTCTATGTTTGACACTTGTGCTGCAAACCTAGTTTCCCCAAAAGGGTTGATAAATGCTAACTGAATTGATTGGAAAATTGGTGAGAAGTACTCTACAATCCAATTCCATCTTTGGGAAATGTTGCAGAAAGCATGACAACACTTAACCTTAAGATCTTGAATAAATCGACTTCTAGAATGCCTATGATGTCATTGGTGCATCCTAAAGATTCTTAGAGGAATACAGGATTTATTTAAATAGAATTAACATAATACATGTCTTTACTCTTTACTGTAATTCTTGGTCAATTTAATGCATCATCTGTGAATAAAATTATCCTTTTCTTTCACTTTTTAGTACTTTATTGTTCTTAAAGGTTTAGAAAATAGTTTATGCTTAAAAAAGTAAAGAACATATGCAAACCACATAGAAAACTACTAGAACTGTAGGCTTTATAAGTAAGAGCAAGAAGATGGTTACACATTTAAAGGCACTTCATTCATCAGTAATTATGCACAGTGACACTCATTGGTAATGCTGCAGAAAACCTTTAGTGGCTGGGGTCATTGTGTCACTGTCCACTCAGTTCATTACACAACACACGTCTGTGTATATGTATTAATAATGCTAGAGTCTCGGACGACGGACAGAAGAGGCTGTTGCCGGGAAACCGCTCGCGCAGTGCCGTCAAATTCACCTGCATTGACGGGTAAACATTACAGGGTGATCCTTCTCTTCATTATACTGGCTCCCTGATCTCTCTCCAGCACTAATGAAGAGGAAGGGATTGTCTTTCTCCAGCACTAGACAACAATCGCTATGCATTCTCTGGCCTTTTATCCACCCGCGGTAATGAGTGACATATTCACGAAGACGCTCTTGAAGATGCCTCCGATTGCACGCACCCGACTCCGCGCGCTGCTATTCAGCTCGCATCGACTGCATCGTGCAATTACCGCATTTCGCACATTTCTCCGTCTTTATGTGGCTGACTTTGTGACAAACAGTCTCTTTTGCGCCTCTCTCTCTTATTTCCTGTCCCTTCTTTTATACATCTTGCATATTTTCTGTCGTTTGAGACATCTTCCAAGCTTTATACTCTCACAGATGGCTATTGTTTACTGTCCGCCTCATTTTCATGTCAGGCATCTTGATCTGTTTAGTTGGGCCAGTTAAATAGCATACTCTTCATCTCAAAATGAGTCTGGAGACTAGGCCTAGTTTATCATCTATTCCAATCAGGTAATTTGCATATTAATATCTTACTTTATCTCTTCTCTTTGCATTGACAATTATTTGTTCCATACAATTGAGAGGAAATCAGGAAACATCAAGAAAAAAACGTAAATGGGATTTATACAGCTTTTAAATACACAGATAAAGAGCAAATCTTGTCACACAGGGAACTGTGGTCCTATAATTATTAGTCAAGAATTAGCTTTTTAAACTGATCCCACTAAGGACACTTTAAACAGAAAATCAGGCACTGTCGCCACCTGTAGGTGACATGGAGTATTGGTGGGTCAAGGTCGACATATTTTTGGATCTGTATTTTAGTCTACACACTTGCTTTTATTTTTTTTTACAGATATTCCATTAAAACTATAAATTGCCGTATCCCAGTCAAATAAAAATAGCCCACACTTTTCTATATAATGTAAATAAAAATCCATATGTAAGAGATGGAATGGCAAAAGGCCTGTTTCTCCATAACCTTTCAAAGCCATATAGGTATTGAATTAGGGTAACGAATAAACAGATCATAAAATAAGATAATGTTTAATGTCCTCTTTCAATATGACCAGAGTGCAATACAACTGTCATTTGTATAACAGAAACCAAGCTAATGGAGCATAAAATAATCATTGATGAAGTCGACATTGTTTTTTTGGGAGGTTAGGCAAATCTCAGGCAAATCTTGGCTGTTTTTCTTGACTACGATTCCTCATTTGAAGTCAACTTAATAGCCTTAAAAAAATATTTTTGCATTGCTATCAGATTTTTGATGAACAAGGTATTCGAATTTAAATGATTGTATTACCATGCATTTTGCAAAGGCACTGAAACGGTTCTAGAGAACAGGTGAATAATATTTCACAAACAACTCTAAACATAAAGAGGACAAGAGAAAACATGTTTGCTCTGCATGGCCTTATTTGCATTTAAAAAGTGAAGCACTAGAGGATCTGTTATTTGCCCTGGCCGCTGTGATCAATGACTAACAGTCTCTCTGGAGCTTTCTGTCCACACATTATGTAAGACCATTTACAGATTTAGTACCCAGAACAAAATCTGAAAACAGTTAGGCCACATCAAATTGATTATATCATATCCTATACAGTATATCATGAAAATAGTGAAGAAAATGTAATGTAAACCTGCCACTTGCACACAATCTTACATGTGACAAGGCCACTTTTGTGCCTTATCACATGGAAGACCCACTATAGAAGAAACAGCGTTCTGTCAACATATCAGACTTAAGTCAAAACCAAACAAAAATACTCATAAATATAGAGAGAAAAAATATGTTCACTGTTTACCCACTTGAGAGATGGTAATTAGATTAAGACATGTGTAAAATGTAGGTGCTTGAAGGTAAGAACAGACCCAATGCATGCTAGTGCCATCTTTTAATTTTAATGGGAATGACAATGGTTTAAGTTCCTTACAGTTCGCCCTTCTCTTAGCATTAAAGTCTTACAAATTCTCAACTATTAACATAAATCAGCTTCCCATCGCAACACATCCTGCATTTTCTAAATATTGCTGCATTATAGGGAATTGAAACATTGACATAGATGCAGACAAGCAGCCTCTACACACATACCCTTTACTGAACCTTGATCCATTATGTTAGCTAGAGACAGCGTTTCAGACAATAGAGATCTATGCAGGTCCCATTGGGCCTTTTGAGCAGATATCTCTGTTAGCTGTCCATCATGTGTGTGTCTCAAAGGGCCTGCTGACTCCAGGTCAGTGTGCTCAAACACACATTTATCATGTAATTACCTTGTTTGGGCTGAGTCTCTGATCTTAGGACATTATTACCAGTAATTACAGAACATTTCACGCCTCTCCTCTCACACAGATGGGGTTCTAGACTCCTTACACAAAAGGAGAATGAAAAGAGGGTCATTTTTTCTTTCATTTTATTCTTCATACAATTCTTCATACATCATACCACTTAAAGGATGCTCATTGCCAAATGACTTAAACCATATGTGTTCAGTAGTTAATGTAGTGCTGTACAGAGTCTGGTGGATGGGACAGGGGTTGTCATTACACAAAAATATTTTAAGTAAAGGGAACTGGATAGCTGACATGAAATGTCAAGCAGTTTCAGCACTGTGATATGCTATTATTAATCTAAAATGACTATTAAAAATGTAAAACAATTCTGTGATCATGTTTTATGACCTAATTTCTAATATGAGTCTTTATGGAATATTTGTGCTGTTAAACATTCATTTTTCACACAGTAGGACCATTGAAAATGGGTACAATACAATAATGCACTCCTATAAATGCTAAAATGCACTTTTTTTCTTAAAATATAGCCATAGGATGTACACATTATACACGTTATCATTATTTGTTGTGACAAAATTGCTTGCCTAATCTATGTAGAATTATATCCAATATTACTTGATTGTTATGACAAAAAAAAGGTAAGTAAACGATTTTCTAACACTAAAATCATGTTAACATGTATAATGTAGCTATACTTTTTAACTATGTGTAATTTATCATTTATACCCTGGCCCCATTCACTTCCTTTAAAAGTGCCTTACTCTAACCACTATTTTTATATTTATTCTTCAAAAGAGGGGCGAGACAGAGTTATTTTTGTAGTAATCAATATAATGCCACAAATGCTGTTGCATGAGCTTAACTTGTACTGAACTCGGATCATTCCTTTTAAAGAATACACATTACAAAATATATTTATTTTCCCTAATGCATACACTATATACATTTGAATCTATAATCTTGAAAACATTTAGTTAAATACAAAATTAACCAATTATCAATATTATTAATCATGACATAGATACATCACTTAAGATATTTAGTTACAATTATTTTGATCTCAAGCTAAATGTTGTGTATACCTCTTAACAATACAAATCATTGTGTGAGAACTTTATTTACATGCATTTCCATAAATGCCTTAAACAGTTTTGAGAAAGCAAGGTACACCTTTCCACTCCTAATTAATCTACAAACGAATAGCAAAGAAATTAAATAAAAAATGTATACATTCAGAATGTATTCCTCGATGCTTACAAGCAAACTGTTTCACAAATTGCATGTTCGAAGCCATGCTCCAGCCAAAGTAGCACCTGAGTCTGAGCTCCACCCTGTCAGGCCTTCAGAATTTCCACAGAATCCTTCAGCACTGCAGCAAATAGTCATCTAAAGTCAGATTGTCAGATTCATCAGCCAGTTAGATTGATTTATTTGTTCTTGGTGGGTGTGGTCTTTAGGATATGTTCCAGGCCTTCTAGCTGGCCTTGAGTGATGCAATCACGCTTTAAGTGATGCCCGTAATTTGAAAGTGAAGAGCACGAGATCTTGCTGACGAGTCTGTCTTCACTGCCACATCACCATTGAGAAAGAGATCCTTATGGATTTAAAAACACAAGATGTTCTACATGACCGTGCGATTGATTAATTAAACTGATTTTTACTTCAAGCAAATTGGTAAGTGCTTTTTGCATTGTTATAGCAACATCAGGAGTTTTCTAAGCTTAAATTAGGCTGCTTGAGCATTCATTGTCAGATCAAGTTTTGACAAGTAACCGTGTACCCTGATGAACAAAATTTATTGCAAGCAAAATTTAAATCGCAGATATTATTAGAGAGCTTTTTCTTGGTATTAGACCTCCTTGGATCTGGCTTTTGTGCATGGACATGTTTTTAATATGTCAATTGGTTTTATTAGTTGACTGCCAAATAATGTACAATGTGTATCTTATTCATTGTGAAACTGTGATTTTTTTTAAATGGCATGAATCACACTGAAGGTCTTAAAATGTACGGGCCTTGGCTGATATTTATATATATTTTCAAACTGGCATAATGCATTTAAAAAAAATACATATACATTTTTTTAAAGTTAGAATACATTGAGATTTTGGGCTTTTTTTAATACTTAAATGTCCTACAGATCTGTCACATTTTTTATCATATCTCTAAGCATATATCACACCAGTGCAAGTTTTTTACACCTTGAGCCTGCACTGGATCAACAAAGCTATGTACAGTACAATATTTGTATATTACTAGGGCACACACGCACAGTTAAGTAATGGGGAATTCCAGCCACTCAGATTAAGGTTTTGCGCAATACACAATTGCACAGTGTATATTTAATGTATCTGCCACTAGCTCTGGAATAAAGCACAATTGATATGGATGGGAATAATGACATCCCAAGCCTTGCGCTATGATAATCTGGAATGAGCTTATAGCGCTCTAAATTAAACCATGGCTGTCAAAGCAATAAAAACAGATGCATAGATGTCCATTTATACTGTTATTAACTTCTGTGATTGTCTGTGCTTGCATTAGACTGTTTACCTCAGGCAGAATAATGACAGATGTGGCTTGTGTTGAGACTGTGTGTGTGTGTGTGTGTGTGTGTGTGTGTGTGTGTGTGTGTGTGTGTGTGTGTGTGTGTGTGTGTGTGTGTGTGTGTGTGTCGGAAAGAGAGAGAGAAAGAAAGAGAGAGAGAGAAAGAAAGAAAGAAAGAAAGAAAGAAAGGGAGAGGATGGGGGTCACATTATGATGTTGTGACCCACGCATGAACTGGGGGAGACAGATCACCCACTTAGCAGGTGCAGCCGACAGAACTACAAAACAGCCCTCTTCAATACCATATACAGGCAAATGTGTGTATATGTGTGTGTGTGTGTTGGTTTGAGCATATATTCTGAATCCATTACCCACAAGGTCTCCCCTCTACATTCTTACAATTACCTGTGTGGCTAAACAGGTGTGTCTCCATTTGCTCTGGTTTATAGGGGGATCTGAGTGGCTTAGCTGTCAGGGAAAACATTCTGACTGACACTTTGACCCGGTGAAAACAAAAAACAACAAAACAAAAAACAGCAGAATACAGAAAGTGAGAAAAGACAAGAAAAGCAACTGGACTGACAGTCCTGTTTAATAGAAAACAAATTGCTCTCCACTTTCCTGTGACATAGATAGAAGCCCATTTATGCCTGTCCGACTTTGCTAGGAACAATTGGGAGGAAGTGGTGGTATCCCGGACAGGGATTGGTTTCAGGCCTTACCGCCTCTCATACTGCTCTGAACAAGCCCTGTGGTGAAGCAGTTCAGGTGCTGCTGCATTTGGATAGAATTGAGACGATGGTTATGGCCCGAGATGTGTGTGTGTGTGTGTGTGTGTGTGTGTGTGTGTGTGTGTGTGTGTGTGTGTGTGTGTGTGTGTGTGTGGGTGAAAGGGGTGGGGGGTTTGTGGATGAATAACGGTGTTGTTTGGATTCACAGAGTGAGACGGTGCTGCTCTCTGCACCATGAAGAGAGAAAGAGAGGAGAGCCTGTTCACATTGGCATCTACATGTAGTGTGTTTAAATCTCATTCTCTCTTTATTTTTCTCATTTAGACATACACAAAATGTTCCTTTTCATACTGTACATACAGGTTCCTATTTGCTCACACATACTTACAGGCTCAAATGTACACTTTAAACCTGCTGATATAAAGGACACAAGAGTGTAATAGCTGTGTGTGTGTGTGTGTGTGTGTGTTTCAAGATTAGTTAGGGTTTCAGGAGTGAGGGCCATGTTTCACAAGGTTAAATCTCAAAGACATTTTTGAGGACAGGAAACACACAGCCCCACCCCCCCATAGAATATGGTCCTGTGGGACACACACACTCACACTCCTATGTATGTAACCTAGGCTGTGTGTACACCTGTTTTACCAAGGCTGGGAACGTATTGACCTCACCTCTGACCGGCCACTATCTACCTGTTAACTGATCACATGCAGTCGGCAGAGAACCATGGCAAAGAAGCCAAATGGCCAGTCCAGTCGCTGAGAATAAGATTTCATTTCTCAAATGTATCCTTACAATTGAAGACTAATAACAACTAAATTAATAACTACTTTTCTTTCAACTAATAACATGAATCTCTGCTTTCTACTGAATGAAATGAGAAGGCACTGAATCCAGTGGAGTCTTGACATGCATTTATTGTAATTGACTGCCTCTATTTTATTTTGGAGAACTACAGCTTGCACAGTGCAAAGGCTCACTGAGCAGCCAACTAATGGGAGAAAATCTCATTTTCTGTCAGTCAGCTCCCAGAAGTCAGGGGTTAAGTGTCTAGATCAGAGGTCCTTTTAAAAAAAAAAAAAAAAAAAAAAGGGTTGAAAAAATCCAGCTTTGGCAAAAATTTTAAATAAAAACCTATTGAAGCTATTATTTCTTTCTTCTTCCTCCCATCTTACAGTCTTTTCTGCTCTCTTTTTTCCTTTCCTCTTTGTTCTATGTGTATGCATTGTTTAGAATCTCAATATAAAATGATTGACTTCGAAAGAATATTAATATTAATAACATTCCATTTTAAGAAACAGTGTTTGATGGTTTGAATGTTGGTTTTGAATACAAGTTTACAGTATATTACATTTCGTATTCAGTGTTTGTTTGCATATTCGGTTATGGTTCCTCAGTAAAATGCAAATAAATGGTAATTACAAAGAGCAGAAATGCTAAAAGAGTCTTGCTAATTTACACAACTGATACTGTACATGCTGTTTGCAGAATTGGTGCTACTGTGTTTTAGGCAAGCGTTCAGTAAACCCAGGACTTAATTGGTATCCCCTCTCAATCTCTTTCTCTCCCCAGCTTAAAGGAAGTGATATCCCTGTGACCAGTGCAACATCTGATTCCTGAACATTTACATTTCCACTAATTTGTTTAGATTTTCTCTTATGTTTCAGCCTCTGACTTCTTTTTCTTAACTCTTTTCAAAAAAGCTGCTGCGCATTTGAATAGATCTGCTTGCATGAATGCAGAGAGGGATGAATAGATAGATTGCTAAATTTAGCAGCGTTGCAAAGGGGTTATGCACAGAAAGATTACAAGCACTGATAATGAACTGACTTTCAAGGAAATAGAATGACAGCTGAATGTACGGTACTTTACATGGGTGGACTATGTAAAATGTGGAAATAAAATGTTTTATTGTCATCTATTAAAATTATTAAAAAGTGACTTGTATCAGAGTTACTGACAATAAATGTAAATAATCCATTTTGACAATTGATTGTAATATCAGATGTATCAAGTGAATTTGGTAAAATCAGGATCTGGCCATCTGCGGTCCTGCATGTTTAAGGTTTGTGAATTTAATGAGAGGTGCTTAATGATGTTATATGTGCTTAGGAATTTTGTTTTTACATTTGTTTATTTGTCAGAAAACCTGCTATACAAAAATCTGCTTTTTTTGCTTAAAGGGTTAGTCCACAAAAAAGAAAAGAATATTCTGAAATGATTTACTCATACACATGTTGTTCCAACACCTTATTCATTTATTTCTACTGTGGAACACAAAAGTAGATGTTAGGAAGAACATTAGCCTCGGCCACTTTCTGTAGCTCTTTTTTCCACATATTTCCATTCATGTGGGTTTAGAACAAATCATGACAAGATTTAATTTGGGGGTGAACTACTTCTCTTAGAGATACTGACATGTCTCTAAAAATTAATATAACTTAACAAAAAATCAATTAACTCCTGATGTACCTGTATTTAGGTACAAGTGAAACACTTCTGTGAGTGTCTTTGAATTTACCAGTATATTGTCACCTTCAATGGGCTAAATAATCATAGAAAATATCAGAAATGTTTAACCACACTGCCACCTAGGTATCATGTGTTGAGAAACAAAAGGACATTTTTGTCTATTAACTAAAACACTTATATATATATATATATATATATATATATATATATATATATATATATATATATATATATATATAAACAGTATATATTTAAAACAGCAAGAGGAATGAGCCATAAACGTAAAAAAAAAAATAAAACAAATACAATCCAGACTTCGATTGTTTGTGCATTGATAATACGAATTTCATCTATTTTGAATCTAAAATAACACAATTTGTTGAAATGTTTAATGCAGTTGCAATCAACTTGCTGACTTTACAATTGGCGTAAAGTTAGAAAGAACAAAGGGGATCTCTACATCTGGGCCAAAATATACTAGCAGAATAACAGAATTTGGCTGTTTCTAAATAGTTCATATAACTGTACGACTGATCTGAGAGGCATCTCTCATTCTTTCACTGTTCTCAAGGGGGATTATATGTGGATGTGGTTCTTTCAAAATATTGCCTTCGTTTCTCTTCGCAATTTATTGAATGTTTAATACAGTTGCAATCAAACAGCTGACTTTGCAATTGACGTAAATTTTAGAAAGAACAAAGGTGATCCCTATGTCTGGGCCAAAACGTACTATAACAGAATAACAGAATTTGGCTGTTTCTAAATAGTTGAAATAACTGTACAACTGATCAGAGAGGCATCTCTCATTCTTTCACCGTTCTCAAGGGGATTATATGAGGATGTGGTTCTTTCAAAATATTGCCTCCGTTTCTCTTTTAACAAGGCAATTACCCTGTCAGACACACACCCATATCCAGCCGCATGCACACACTGACCCACACACACACATATATGGTTTCTTTGTCAATTAACCTCTGTTTCAGCTCAGCCAGGGGAAGAGGGCCCCTGTCAGTCTTTCAGTGCATGGACATTCTTCTAATAAACTTGGTTGACAGTATGATCAGATTGTGCAGTTTGCCAGGTTGCAGCGGTTGGCAGATTGAAATTTTTGGTGATACCTATGCTCAGATTACTAATTGTTTCATTGTTTTTTTTCTTCTTCTTTCTTTGTTCTTAATCAGAATAAACAGAACCATTAATGTTTGTGCAAAGTATTAAGATAAGTATTTGAATAAACATACCAAAATTATCTACCATTTTCTGGGCATACTTTAATATCATGATAATTTTTAATAAGATCTGCTGTATATCATGCCAGAAAGGCTTCTCTGTCTTCTTTGATCTGACTCCAGCTTTGATTCTGTCCCTGCATGTCCGAGACCGTAAATGGGTATTTTATGAGCGTTCCCTAATTATATCCCTCATCAGCTTCAGTCTGTTTGTGGTGAAGGGTCACTGTAAGCCTTTTGTACTTGTATCAGATCATCCTGCTCATCTCAACCTGAAGAATGACAAGTATTTACTTGCCTTACACTCATTTATAGACCTCCGCTCACATGCACACACCAACGCTTCATCCGATACTGAGAAAACATGTAAAATCTGCTTAATCACAAAAAAATTCTTTATATGAAAAGCTTTAGATTCATAACAAAATGACAACTAGAATACACTGTGCAGTGATCTTTTATGTGTCTGCAGTTATACAATGTATGGTAAGAGAGCAGAATATACTGTTGTACGCCTAAATAAGTGCTTGTTGAAATGAACCTCTGAACAACAGCACACTTCACCCCCCTGCCTTTCCAGCAGAATCGCCTGCAGGGAAAGGTAATAGCATCCGGATGGTCTTAACTAAATATTCAGATTATCCTTACCTCTCATCATCACCCAATCAATCAACACTACCTGGAAATGTGTGTGTGTTATGTGGTATTGGGCCAAACAGATCAGGCAACAGGTATAAGCCCTTCTTGGCCACATTGACCTTCTGTTTCCATAGTAACATACCTGCCATAGTAAAGAGCAGGAGGAAATTAAGATTATCAGATTAAAAGTTCAAAGTTGAAGCCCACTGAAAACAAAACAGAGTGAGTCACAATTTGGATAATACTGCAGAGCTCAAGCCAGTTTGAGTGGGCTTTTGACATAATTCTCAGAATATGTAGTTTCATATCGAGCTGTAAATGCTTGTCACATTCAAATTGTAGGGTCTGGATATGTCTGAATTTGTAAAAGTTGATATATCGGCCAGGCTGATAAGTTGGTCGATAACTATGCCCAATTGGCTCAAGTCGTCATTTACAAAAGCTGTAATTCCGCTTAGTGTCAGTTCCAAAACCTACCTACAGTCTTGTCAATTTATTATAAACAATTTTTTTATTCCATTCCAAGTGAATTTTGAGTAAATTATCTCATCATTTAGGCCACATGTACAGTAATCTATAGTTGTCTGAAAACTCTTTGTTTTCCAAAGTAATGGAAAGCATTTTTGAAACACTCCATTTTTAGTAGTGTGGATTTAGGTGAAAACTAAGCAGAATTGTTGGATTTTCAAACAAAAAATTATTATTGTGAAGAGGCAAAGTCTTTCAACAAGTCAGGTCACTCGGTGCCATCTTTGGAATGCTCTCAGGCAGCTGTTGTCTACGTAAACAAGTGGTATTAGTGTCCAGCTCCTATCTACTTGAATGGGAAATGACCAAAATCTCCAAATGGTTGGATACTTTTTCGATCAAAGAATATATTTCAAATCAGCAGTAATATCTGACAACACTAGAATCATAAATTGTGGTTCTTTTTCTCAGATGACGCTAAACAATTTAAGTTTTCATGTCTTGTATAGCCAATGTGCATGGACGTTCTTGAGTTGATTGACAGGCGATGTCTGTATCTAAAAGATGATTGACTCTTTTGCCTTTAGAGCAGGATTACCTTTCCACATCCGTTGACCATTGGCCATTCCAGTTTCTCTCATTCATTTTAACACAAGTGACCAGTCTCTGCAATGTCTCTGACATGGCCTAACTTACCTTCATGTTGCTCCAAACAAATCAAATTTGACCTTTTAGGAAGAATGAAAGCCTCATTCACAATTTACTTTCATTGTAAGGAAAAAAATTTGCAAACAAACTCAATGGTAACTGAGTTTAACATTACTCTTGTGACCCAATGAAGAAAGAAAGTTATACAGGCTTGGAATAACATGAGGGTGAGTAAATGATGACAGAATTTCCCTTTTTGGTAAACTATCAATTCAATTTTGTTGAGATGAGATGCAAATTTGTTTACATCACATTTGCATCACATTAAATTGAATCATATATTTATCAGCATTGCATTGCCATCAACTGCTCTGCTCTTTAGCTATCAGTATCATCATAAGCCATTGAAAAACCTGGTCGACCACTAGTTTGGATATTTAATAAGTGAAATCTTGTGATGCAATATCAGAGGTGATATAAACTCAAGAAAAAAAAAGAAATGTCCTCTCACTTTTAACTACTTTTATTTTCAGCAAACTTAACACATGTAAATATTTGTATGAGCATAAAAGATTCAACAACTAAAACATAAACTGAACAAGTTTCACAGACATGTGACTAACAGAAACAGAATAATGTGTCCCTGAACAAATAGGGGGTCAAAATCAAAAGTAACAGTGAGTAGCTGGTGTGGCCACCAGCTGCATAAGAACTGCAGTGCACCGCCCCATCATGGACTGCATCAGATTTATCAGTTCTTGCTGTGAGATGTTACCCCACTCTTCCACCAAGGCACTTGCAAGTTCCCAGACAATTCTGGGGGGAATGGCCCTAGCCCTAGCCCTCACCCTACGATCCAACAGGTCCCAGATGTGCTCAATGGGATTGAGATCCAGGCTCTTCGCTGGCCATGGCAGAACACTGACATTCCTGTCTTGCAGGAAATCACACACAGAACGAGCAGTATGGCTGGTGATGTTGTCATGCTGGAAGGCCATGTCAGGATGAGCCTGCAGGAAGGGTACCACATGAGGGAGGATGATATCTTCCCTGTAACGCACAGCGTTGAGATTGCCTGCAATGACAACAAGCTCAGTCCAATGATGCTGTGACACACCGCCCAGACCATGATGGTCCCTCCATCTCCATATCGATCCTGCTCCAGATTTCAGGCATCGGTGTATTGCTCATTACTTCGATGATATATGTGAGTCCGAACATCACTCCTGGTGAGACAAAACCGCTACTCGTCAGTGAAGAGCACTTTTTTCCAGTCCTGTCTAGTCCAGCGAAGGCAGGTTTGTGACCATTGTTGCCGGTGATATCTGGTAAGGACCTGCCTTACAACAGGCCTAAAAGCCCTCAGTCCAGCCTCTCTCAGCCTATTTCGGACAGTCAGAGCACTGATGGAGGGATTGTGCATTCCTGGTGTTACTCGGGCAGTTGTTGTTGCCATCCTGTATCTGTCCCGCAGGAATGATATTCAGATGTAGGATCCTGTGCAGGTGTTATTACACGTGGTCTGCTACTGCGAGAATGATCAGCTGTCCTTCCTGTCTCCCTGTAGTGCTGTCTTAGGTGTCTCACAGTATGGACATTGCAATTTATTGTCCTGGCCACATCTGCAGTCCTCATGCCTCCATGAAGCATGCCTAAGGCACGTTCATGCAGATGAGCAGGAACCCTGGGCATCTTTCTTTTGGTGTTTTTCAGAGTCAGTAGAACGGTCTCTTTAGTGTCCTAAGTTTTTATAACTGTGACCTTAATTTCCAACCATCTGTAAGCTGTTAGTGTCTTAATGACCGTTCCACGGGTGCATGTTCATTAATTGTTGATGGTTCATTGAGCAAGCATGGAAAACATTGTTTAAACCCTTTACAATAGTTTATATTGCAACAGCACATCCTCAGTCATCCTATGAAAATGCCCTAATCTAAAATGAATGATATGTTAAGCAGTTTGTGTAACACCCAGCAAGCCTCTTGCACACAGTCAAAGTTCAATATGCAACTGACACCTCACATCTGGCCCTTTCCTCCACATTCTGCCATGCCAATTCACTTTGCTGTCGGTCTTGTTTTACAAAAAGAGGCTTTAATGCAACTCAATTCACAATTTCCTTCTCGCGCCCTACTGTAGAGGATACGACCCCATCTCCCCACTTCCTCCCCCTCTGCCACACACAACAGTGTGCACTATTAAAGACGAGAGGAATTCAGATAAGCGTGGCATTAAACTTTCAGATATCCGCAATCCCCAAAATGCAACCGCCAACCCCCTGCTCTATCTTCTAATCTTCCTTAACTGCACAATAATACTTATTTATCTGAAAGGGGTGGGTGGAATTGTCCTTAAGCAAGATGTGGTAGCACTTTACAGTATGCATTTCACACAAGAGCTAATCCTCTGGGAGAGGGAGCGAGAGGGAGAGAGAAATGGTTTGCCTTTTTGGTTAAGGTAAGACTATCTTGACTCAGGAGTAGGAATGCTGAGCTTATCTGCCTGCGGTTTTAATGCTTTTGGAAATGCTATGACAGATTAGGTAAACAGTGCATTTGATGAATTGGAGAAGAAGTCAATTGGCCATACAGCATAGCGTTCAATCCTCACACAACACAAAAAGCTCTTTATTACTCTGTGCTCCTCTACTTTCTAGAGGCTTAGAGATGCCTCCTACCCAAATCTGATTTCCCTCACATTAACCTCCAGAAGGGCAGGTTACACTAAAGCTGTTGACACTTCCTCAGGTGGAGAGTTCAGGACAGAAGCATATTTAGTATGCCACAATGAATCAGGTTCAATTATAAATGAGTTACAAATGTTTTGTTTAAGAAAATTATACATAACAGTTATAAACAATTATAAACAAATTATATAACAGTTATATATGGCAGAGAATATTTATTTATGAGAGACGGGCTACTTCTATTCACTGTAAACAAATGGGAGAAATTGGAACGCTCAACCAAGGAGCTCTAGTGGCCAATGGTCAACGGATGTAGAAAGGAAGTCTTGCCTTACAGGTAAAAGAGGCATTCAACATTTAGATACAGACATTGCCTGTCAATCAACTAAAAAATGTGCATGCACATGTTGTTTAAATGTAAGCTTGGCAAACAGTTTATGAGATTTCTGTGTTCCCCTATTCAAGTAAATGGGAGCTGCACTTTCATGACTGGAAACCTCCCGGGAGCATTCCAAAGATAGCCAACAGTGGATCTTTGCTAGAAAGACTTTGATTAGACAAGTGGCGTTCCAAGTTCAGAGTGCTGATATTTCATAAAACAACACTGGAACCTTTCACTCTGTTTAGCAGTGTTTGTGGTATTCTAAACCTTCAGGCAATCTATACAGTTGGTCCTGCTTTGGTTTCTTTTTTAACTATTTTTGTTCCATTTTCAAGCAAAAGTAGACAAAATAAATGTCCATATTATTTATTAAGTTAAGTTATTCCGTATTCACTAATTAATTGATATACCTCGAGCAAGCATGCCGTTGTACAGCATCAGTGATTACCATGTGATACACAGTCTACAGCCTGTGACCTGCAATGTTATAAATGCTATCTGACAACCAAATTTAATTGTTACATTTTGTCATCAACCAGCCGGCACAAAACCCCAGACACCCAGCGCAGAGACCCTTGCTGGCCCAACCATGACCCTGAAGCTCATAATCGTTGCCCTCAACAAGTTTATATTCTCAAACCCCAGATTATCCAGAACTAGTTCCGTACATCTGGGTCAGTACACTAAGACCATTATTACTCTCAACCTAAGAAAATGCATTTTTCTTCATCTATGAGCTTGTATTTCCTCATCAAATGTTTAACCCCTAAAGAAATTACTTTTAAATAGTACTTCATATCAATTTAGTCATATCAGTAGCCTAAAAAGAGCTGTTTATTTTACATGGAGCTTGGCTGACTCATGGGAGCTGCCATGTTGCAGTCACGTGACTAGCCGATTACTGCTTATTTTATCTCATTGACCCCCCCTATCTGGACATTTTCACTGATGGAATAAATTAATCAGGACTCACTGCGAACAGGGCATTTTTGCAATGGCATCAGCAAAAAAAAAAGAGCTTTTGCATAATGCTGCATCCACCCAATGCAACATTAACAAAAATGACTGAGTACACCCTTAAAATAATCATAAGAAATAATCACAAAGAGAGACAATAAATGGTTTTCTAAATGTGACTACTCATTTATGTAGATATTTTACTTTCTTATATATATTTTTTTTCAGACTTTACCACTCTCCTCTCTCTGTGTATCACAAACATACACCTGACAAATAGATCATCTCCCCAAATGTCCCAGAGCTGTATGGTCTCTTCTTTCCTCTTCTCCTTGCCCAAACCTCCCTTCCCTCCTTTAAACATCCCTTTCTGCTATTCATCCATCCACAGGACCAAGTCTCTCTTTTTCCTCCTTCTAATCCTCTTTGAGGACATTACCTGCTAATAAAGACACTAAGAGGAGAGAGAGAAGAGAAAATATCATCTTACACCCAGTGGCAGATTCACAGAACAGACAGTTTCAACTGAGCTTAGATAAATAGAGTTGGGGAGAGATAGAGAGAGAAGTCTGGCAGGAGAAGAGATAAAAAAATATCTATATCATGGAATTATGTAGCCTATTCATAGACAAGTCTTAGACTAGTAGAAACTTAAATTGTTGTGGTCAGACACAGAGTATTGCACATGCTTCATATATGAGCAGGGTTGGGAGGGTTACTTTTTAAATGTATTCCACTACAGATTACAGAATACATGCTGTAAAATGTAATCTATACCATATTCCATTAGATTTATCAAGGTCAGTAACATATTCTAAATACTTTGGATAACTTCTTCAGCACTGGTGATTTTTTCACTTGTTTTGACTATAAAGACTCTACCAGTACAGTAAGTCAAAATACACATGTTAAAAATACATTATCTGAAAAACCTAAATATCTTCTGCAGTGTTGTTTCTAAAACAAGATGAATCTAATTTATCTGGTTTTAAGGATTTTTTGATATTTTTACAGGAAAACAATACAAAGATTATTATTATTGCCCTAATATCAAAGGTCTTACTAGATAAAAGAAGTTATGATCTAATGTGAATTTTCTTGATAAAAAATATGATTATGGCTGGTAATGTGCATGTAAAATGGCTAGAAATAGCATTTTAGCTTAGCATAAAGATGACAATTTACACAAGGTTTATTTCTATTTCTTCTGCTCCAAACTTACTTCAAACTTCTCTGTCTGTTACTAAATAATCATAAGCCATATCACCCTGCAGTTCAAGACTGGTAGCCTGCTAAAGCTAAGCATGGTTGTGCCTTGCCAGTACCTGGATGGGAGACAGGGCTGGCCTGACCCAATAAACAAACTAAACATTTGTTTAGGGCCCCCCCCCCCCAATTATTTTATTTTTTGGAAATCAATTACTCTAATCAACAAAACACACAATCAATGCAAACACGTATCAATGAAACGTAGTATGTTTCGTTTCGTATATTTTTCTAAATATCTTAAACCTAATTTTGGAAATAGGATGGAGGATTTTAAATTGTGTGGGTGCCGAGAGGATGATGCTGACAGGAGCAGTAGCTAGGTAACAAACATCCAGCCATCATGAAGCGAACGTACCCACCTGGATCAGAGAAACGCTGTTTTCCCGAATCAGATGATAGTGCATGCCAGAAGCTCTTTTAATATTGTTTGCTACTTTTTGTGTGCTGGATTTTTTCGTCATTACAGCGGAAACAACATAAAATACTCCGTCATTTTGGGCATACAGAACTGTAAGACATCATTAGAGTCTATAAAGGGTCTACTTTTATTTGTAAACTCACAATAACATCAAAACATTGTGCTTTTGTAAAATAAAGAAAATACATCTGTCTCTGTCTCTGCAAGAATATTTCTGAAACACGTCACAAAAATGAACTGAAACTCTGCAAATACTTATCACACAAACATGAAACATATGTCTAAATAAAGCTTAAAATGTCTACTTTTAAATAAAACAATTCAAATTTAAAACAATTTAACATATGTAAATGTAAAATATTATCCTGCAATGTAATCTGTATGAAACAAAGCTATGTTAGTTGACATGCTATTTTATATAAGCATGTACATATTTTACTAGTGGACTGTTTCCAGAATTGCCAGCCAAGATTCAGAGTATTGAAATTTGAAATATGTACTAATAAGCAAGTTTTAGATACATTTAAAATGTTGTTTCGGCTAAAGCAGGTATTTAAATTGTATGCTGTGTGATATAAATATAATATGTAATATGATATAAAAATAATGTGAATTTTTAGATTAGATTTTAACTTATGTTTATGCTGCCTCATTATCATCAACAAAGCGTGTACTTGCAAATATTTGTTCGGGTGTAAATGTGTAAAATGTGCTGTAAATATGCCCATATTATAACATCAGCATATTATAATGATTTTTGAAGGATCATGTGACACTGAAGACTGCAGTAATGATGCAGAAAATTCAGCTTTGATCACAAATTGCATTTTACAATATTCAAATAGAAAACAGTTGTTTTAAATTGTAAAAATATTTCGCAATATCACTGTTTTTGCTGTATTTTGGATCAAATAACAGCCTTGTTGAGCAGAAGAGATTTCTTTTAAAAACGTAAAAAAATCTTACTAATCTAAACATTTTAAATGGTAGTGTAGGTCTTACGTTTTTAAGTAAAGTCTTTATGTAAAGAAAATGTATAGTCAGATTACTTGTTTTAACTTAAACTTTATTGTGATCATTAAGTCTCCTCACATTCATTTTCTCTCAGTCACATTCCTCATTGATAGGCCCAGGGGAGGGTCTTTGTCTCCTCAGCTGTAAATCATATTAATATTCATGATTATCCATGCCTCCTCACATATGGCCTTTCTAACACTATGTGTCTTATAAAAGTTAAAGGACTATATTGTTTTGTATGAATGAGTGATCAGGATGGTTTTCACATAATTTTGTTGCAACAACTCTAGGCTACAAGATCCAGTCTTCAAAAGTCTTGTGGATAAATTTTTAGTATGTGTTATATGGCCTTATTTCAATGACTTACATTTTTGTTTTTTTCAAAAACCAAGCATAAACTTTATTTTCTCAAAAATACATGTACATACATGTTGCTCACATATTATTGTCGTCCTACAGTGTTATCAGACATTAGCGATTAATATGTTTTTAAGCAACTGAAAAAAGCACAAATGTCAAGGCATCTCAAAACTTCTCCAGACCCCAGAGGGTTAATTGTAATGCTCCTTCCATCCATTTTTTGTATGTATAATTTCCTTCTTCTCCTCAGGAGCACTATTAAAGTATTTTGGGACAGGACCACAAACCACCTCCACCGATGACACTGCTGGTGAATGGCCCTTACTAATTGTTCTGGTAACTTATTGGTAAAATTCCCTCTCTGAAATGAGAGCTTTTTTAATTACAAAATATCTAATTTCTCTTCTTTTTGGCTGGTTCAGAAACCTGTAGGGCCCCATACACTATTTTTGTTTAGGGCCCCCAAAACCCTAGGGCCAGCTCTGATGGGAGACCTCCAAGGGAAAAAAAAGTTGCTCCTGCAAGAAGTGTAAGGGAGGCCAGCAGGGGGAGCTCAGTCTGTGTGGGTCTTAATGACACAATATAGTGATGGAAGAGTAAATACTGTAAAAAGGCACTGTCTTTTGAATGAGACATTAAACCAAGCTTCTGACTGTCTGTGGTCATTATAAATGGCCAAATTTCCCCCATAGGCCCTTCTCAGTCATGGCCTCCTAATAATCCCCTTCCATAAACTGGCTGTATCGCTCTACTCTCTCCTCTCCAACAATAGCTGGTGTGGTGAGCGTACTTGTGCACTATGGCTGCCGGCTCATCATCCAGGTGGATGCTGCACACTGGTGGTGGTTGAGGAGAGTCTCCCTATACTATTTAAAGTGCTTTGGGTATACAAACAAATGACAGAAAAATGCAAAGTAATCAAAATACTTTTTGAATGTAACTGTATTCTAAATACCAATTATTTAAATTGTAACTGCAGTGGAATGCAGTTGCTTATATTTTGTATTTTAAATATGTAATCCTGTTACTTGTATTCTGGTACTCCCCAAAACTGCATATGAGTGTGTAGACATCTACAGTAAGCTGAAATTTGGAACGGTTGTGACAGTTGCCAACTATATCATTTTCCTTTTTAATAGTTAAAATATAGAATGGAATTATGTTCAAAGTGTCATAGTTCGAACAAGCCCGGTTTTCACTACAATGATCCATTTCACATACCTGCCTGATCCACATTCCTCTGCAACACTCGAAAGGTCATCAGAGGGATCTCATTGTGCTAAGCTAAGAGGCCTTACTTCCCCTTGAAAACTACTCAAACTGTAAACAGAAGTGCATTGTTGTAATTGCACATTCTTTTTTTTTCCCCTAAACAAATGTAGGTTAAAGATCTCATCTGGTAAATTATAGGTTGCAGATTCAAACCCCACCAGGAAAATTGAAAAATATCATCACTATGCCATTGAGCAAGACACTTGTTGTTCCAGGATTGTCCCTGTAATAATCATACTAAATAGTAATTAGTTATTTAGTACAATAACTATTTTCTATTTCAGTTCTAATTGGTAGTTGTCCTATGTGCACACCATACCTAGTACACCAAGAACCCTTTTCACTCGTCTATGTTTTGGAATACAGAAGTAAACAATTACAGGGTAAACTTCTATAACGGTGAATGGGAGTGAATGGGAGTTTTCAGAACTATCCAAAATTAATACAAATTCGAGGGTGATGACTATGACATTCAGATGGCAAATTTACTGTCACTCAATCATCAGTTATTAGAAACCCCACCGCATCTGTGGCAAATCTTTTTTTTTAATTAATTTTAATTAATTTAATTTTTTTTATTAATTCCAGGGTAATATAATACAAAGTATAATGTTATAAATTCACACAAAATTTTATAAAATTAAAAATAAAAAGTTTGCTAGATTTTTGCTGTTAAATAAGGCAGAAATGCGTCATCACAGTCTGTGAAAAGGGTCCATTAAAGGGATAGTTCATCCAAAATGTTTAATTATCTCTTAATATTTACCTACCCTCAAGAAATCCCAGTTATAACTTTCTTTCTTCACCAGAACACATTTGAATAAATATAGAAAAATAGCTCACCTCAGTAGATCCTTAAAAATGCTAGTGAATGGAGATTTCTCTTTTGAAGCTCCAAAAATCCCAGATAGTCGCATAAACGGCATACATACGACACCAGCTGATAAATGAATGTCTTATAAAGTGACACGATTGATTTTGGTATGAATAAGATAAATATTTAAGTACTTTTTTAACTCTAAATCATGCTTCAGTTCTGCAGCGTTATGCGTGTGTAACATTATCGTGTTAGTATTTGAAACACGCAAGAACTGACACAAGTGCGTCACAGCTGGAAGAGCAGTGCTGTTTACAAGTGAGAAGGAGGAACACAGTACTGTAGCTTGGTTTTGGTTTAGATCTGTATTTATCTGTTTCTTTACTCACAATGGTGCGTTTGTGTGCTCATCCTGGATGCCTAAACCGAGTGGAGAACGTGAGATTACGTCTGTTTCATGGCAATACATCACAAGAGACTGCTTGGACTCCACCCTCTCATAAAATGTAAGTGATGGTTTATAGTTAAAGTACTTAAATATTGATCTTTATTTTTTGCTCCAAAAGTGATTGTGTCCCTTCAGAAGACATTAATTTATCCCCTGGAGTTGTATCGATAACATTTATACTGACTGTCTGTGATTTTTGGAGCTTCAAAAGAGAAATGTCAATACACTTGCATTTTAAGGACCTGAGCTAAGATTTTTTTTTAAGTGTTCTGGTGAAGAAAGGAAGTCATACACACCTTGGCTATCATGAGGGTGAGTAAATAATACGAGATAATTTTCAGCTTTGGGTGAACTATTCCATTCATCTCTCATTCAGCAAAATGGACTGAAATATCTTGATGATGAATTTTGTACTCACCCACCTACTTTTGACTAACAATAGCATGTAAAGCAAATGTAATTATAATAAAAAAGCTCAATCTTTCAAATTAAAGACAGTTTATGTTGTGCCTTCAGTTGCATTAAAGGGGTCATGACATGAGAAACCAAATTTGCCTTGATCTTTTGGTATATAAGAGGTCTTTGTATCATTAAAACGTCCTGCAAGTTTAATATTTTAAGACGTCCTCCCCATTCTAAACGAATCATTTATTTAATCAAACTCAAAATACAGCTCGTTCTGGATTCATGGTTAGAAGTGACGTGTCGGTTAGAAGTGACGTAACAGCGTTTGCATATGACCGCCTCCAGCGCAAGACAACTACGCTCATTTCGTATCGCCGTGCGCTTCACAAGTGTTCAGTCGATGGACAGCGAGCTCTGACAGAGACTACTTGTGCACAGGAAAATTACGACGCCACACAGATGTGCTGTTCCTGGCTGTGGTCAAACAAAACCTCTGAATAAGCTGCCGAAAGATCCAGACGTCAGGGAAAAATGGATGCAGTTTATTTTTTGCGGACGTTCCAGTCACGGCAGTGTTAACTTAAGCGTTTGTTCTGTACATTTTAAGGATGACTGTTTTGAGAACAAATCTCAATATGATGCTGGCTTTGCCAGAAAACTGTTGCTCAAAGATAAGTCCGTGCCGACTATTCTGGGAACAACGACGACGTCAAACTGTAAGTAATCTATTTTAAACTTTAAACTACTTTTTAAAGCGCAATTTCATTCATTATGAATAATCACAGTGTTTTTACTTAGTTTACTTGCATATTGTTCTGGCTGGGGGCGTCAATAATTGATACATAGGCACTGACGTTAGCCAATCATAACAGTGGGCGTTAACACTGAAGTCTTAAATGGAAAACGCCCCCAAAACAGACTGTTTGAATCAGAGGATGAGAAACAGGGTGGGAAAAGGTCATAAATCACTAGATTTTAAAAGTTTTTCTTAAAAAAAAATATATTAATACTATAATTGCACCTAAGGGAACATAATAATACAATAAAAAAAACCATGTCATGACCCCTTTAAACTCAGTGGGGAAAAAATAGTCCCCTCAAAGTCTTGCTAAACATGGCAGATTAACCCTGACTTTGACCTCTGAGGAGAGATCAAACAGCACTTATACGCTGCCTGTGGGCCTGTGCCTCGCAGCCTATACAGGCATTATGGGATGCTGACGATTTGTTTAATAGATTCATTGAGAAGTGACATCAGACTCTGTGACAAGAATTGTTTCAGTTAAGGACAAGTCCTCCCTCTGGTGGTGAATAAAGGGAACCTTCAATTTGTCATCTGGGAAGGTGAGCAGTTAAATTAATGACAATTAAAATGAATCACAATAAAACAGATATTGTTAAGCAAAAATGAAATTGGCTGGGTGAGGGCACCCCCATCTTATCACATGATATCTAGTGTAGATAAAAACAATGTATTGTTTTCATTATAAACTATAATATACTGTAAAAGGACTACTTTTATTGTACTTTTGGGTCCATTTTGAATCTAAAAGATTCTTTAAAATGCGCTTTTGTGCTCCACAGAATAATGAAAGTTGTGCAGGGTTTTGAACAATATGTAACAATTTTTTTTTAAATAAGTTTTTCCATTATAATTGATTAATCAGTCTTAAAACCTGTGGTAATTTGATAACTTGAAGTGATTTTCTCGGTAAAATGCAGTCATCAATATGAAAATGATCTGTCTCACAGAGAATCACAGAAAGAATTTAAAGCTTATAAATCATCTGGCACTGTCAACAAATAGAAATGTAATGTGAATATGGAAAGTGGGAACTTCACAGACATTTTACTCTTCCTGGCACATTTAATTATAATCCAAATGCCATATTATGACCTGACATTATACCTTTACAGAAAGCTTAGGATGTGATCTACCTTAGATATTTAGCCAGATATATTTATTGGTATGCAGATGTCAGACTAAACTGTAGGAGGTATACTATAATTGGACAAGTTTATCAATATATTAGGGCTGTCGATTTAACACGATAATTTAGTGCGATTAATTTGACTAAAAATAACGCGTTAAAAAAATTAACGCCATTAATCGCAATGCACCTGGACCATAATATGGAAGATTCCTGAGAAATGCAAGCTTGTAGTACCACCTGTTTACTCCAGAGGGCAGTAAGTGAAACTTCAGATGTTTGGTAATGCGCAGTTTATATAGTGAAGAACAACACAAACAAGCATTACGTTCTTGCGTTCAAAACACTTGATGAAGTGCAAATCCGAACTAAGAGATTTCAAGATGTGTTTAAAGATTGAGTATTAAACTATATTTAATTTGACACAGTGACCTAAAAATTTTATGTTTATGACACAACTCATCCAAGACGCTACACAAGCATATCTGATGCAGCTGTTCATTGACGGATCCTTAAACAAGCCCTTATAATAAATCTCAAACTGATTGACAAATTCACTTGTGAAATGGATTGCTGTGAACTGTATACCAATAATTGACTTATGATCAATAATATGGTAGTAAACAATACATTGTATTCTAAAGCCGCTTTTTGTATTGTCTTATCAATTATTAACTCATCTGCCACATGAATGTAATGCACATTAATTATCTGAATATATTATATATATATATATATATATATATATATATATATATATATATATATATATATATATATATATATATATATATATTATATATTTAAAGATAACTGTATCATTATTTCATCATTATATATAAAATTATTGTTATATGAGGGCTTTCTCAGCAATTATTTGTATACGATTAATTAATTGGGACATCATCTAATTAATTTGATTAAAAATGTTAATCGATTGACAGCCCTAAAATATATATATATATATATATATTAATGTACAGTATGGTAATGTAAATTAACATATATTCAATTAAGTGTGTGTAATGTTATGTGAAATGTCATGTTTGGACCCCAGGTAGATTAGCTGACTGGGGATCTTTAAAAAAACAATAAAACAATAAATCCTTAGTCAAAAGCAAAAGTTAAGGAATGCTAAATACAGAGAAGAAGCTTTGAAGACCCTTTTTTGACCAAATCCCAGATTCTTTTTTTTCTCCTCTTAGTCAAGCTAGAAAGGGGCCTGCACTTAGATGAAGTTTATTGAAAGTATTATTTTATTTATTTATTGCAACCTAGACTTACATCAAGATTCAAATGTCCACTTTTCAAATAAAATTAAATGATCAAATATGTTGTTAATTCTCCTTAAATATCCATTAAGATTAACCATTTTTATAGTTTAAATATTAGTGTAAAACATTTTGTAAACACAGGGAATATGCACAGTTGAAAAAAAAGTTCATTATTTGAATATACTACAGTATAATTTTGTTCACAACATGTAGATGTATGGCTTGAAGATTTATTCAAACCTTAGAAAGCGCTAAACATTGTTTGTATGAAATATATAAAAATATAAAAATTACCAGACCATGTGTCCTACTGTTGCATCCACCATGAGCAGGAATTGGGAAAGGGGAACTCAGAGTTATAACTGACCATGACATTGTCCGATTTATTCAGGGATATTAAAATATATGACGGAGTTGATGCATAGTGAGCAGACAACTTTGATAGGCAGTTTTTTATGAAAACAATTATTAAATTGAATTGTAAATGTTTATTTATGTACTGTTACATAAATACTCATATTTATAAATTTGTTGAATTTTTAAAAACTTGGTTTCGCCGTTTAACTTAATTAATTAATTTACAGTACATCCAAGTATGCTTCCAAGTATAGAGCATGCATTTTAAAAATGTATAATGATATTATTTAAAAATATAAGTTATAAATGCCCTGAGTATACACGTTTCCTTAAGCTTTCAGTATTTTTATTATTATAAATTACTTGATTTTGAAAATAAATAGGACTTTTGTATATTGGACATGTTTTGTCCCTTATATCAAGAATCAGTGGTTTAAGAGAAAATATTTGTATCATGGATAATTTCATGTAATATTTAGGAACATTAAGTCAACTTTAACTTTTTTATAACCTTAATAAGATTTACCTCAGACTTGTCATTGTCTTTACCATCGCATTTCCCACCTGCGGTCATGAAATGAGCTCTACAACAAACATCAACCTCACTATTTAATTATTTACTTCCTAATTATTAATTTATTAATGATTTTAACCATTTAAGGAAATACATATGGATATAATGGGAATCAAGCTTAACTGTAACTGTCCCACTTTACATATATGTAGCCTATGTACTTCTCATTTTCAACTCAGATTGCTGACAAAATATAACTAGTTCAACCACCAGATGGTGCCACAGTAAAACGAATCAAACAGATGTTCAGTAACCCAATGAGAGGAGCAAAAATACAAACATTAATTATAATTTGGCACGTAATTGTATAGAAGGACTTTACCCAAACTAGTCTATTTATAGCTCAATTAGCCATATTGTTTCAGCATGTTCTGCCCTTTTTTTTACTGGAAATCCTGGACTCACAACAGCATCTTTGCCCACATTGTACCAATGGCTGCTTATGCAAACACACGCGCACGCACGCACGCAGGCACGCACGCACGCACGCACACACACACACACACACACACACACACACTTTTGGCCACATTCAACAACCTAAATCAGCTACTCCTGACCTAAATTTGTTTGTAAGGGAGGGATTGTTTATTCTTAAATGTATATTACTTGACATTAATTGGGATGTGGAAGAAAGTTTTACATTGTATGGTCTTAAACAAAAACCCTCAACAATAACAATCCAGCACTGGACCCAGAATACAACACATCTACATTGCATAGCAATCTACTTTACAGGTCATGTGTACCTCACATATGTTCCTTGGATTCAGGGGAATATACAATTCTCAGACTGTATATTCTGGGAAAAAGAAACAATAGCACCATCCAATGAGAGATAATTACCATCAGCATAATTCACTGAAGCACTGAGGCAAAATGAAACATGTATATCCAAATGAATGATTTTGACATTCTACTTGCCCTGGACTCATCCTGCGCTTCTGTTTACAAATGCATGCTTCGATGGATGCATTGTCATGTTGGAGAAAATGCTGTATGTACACCAATTCTCATAAAGGCCAACAAGGCAAAGAACACTTCCCTGTGTTCAAGCCTGTGCTGAGTGAAAGCATCCGACGAGATGAAATTATGAGTTTCCAAAGCTGGACCAAACAGATGATGCCCAGTGGCAAAGCTGGCTATAGAATGATAACAGTAGCCCAACCTAAGCACTAGACAACCAACCATGTTTTTCAACCAGATTCCTTCTCACAAGCTCAATGGTCTATTAATATTAGAGGCCCTTAAAATTTTTACATACTGTACCCTCATGAAAGAATTTTCATTTTTGGGTGAACTATCTCTTAATAAAATGTGAAATGATGGCAATAATTTAATGTCAAAACAAGCTTGTAAAATGGACATGACAGGAGCATATTCAAAATGATTTAGACTCCACTGAAAGTCTGCATCATTCTTGACCTGTTGAGCACAAAACATTCCTACAAAGAGTATTAATATTTTAAAGCACAATTTATCTCTAGAAAGAGAGAAAATATATTGAATTATGCAGAAAGAGAAAGAGATAAAAGCCTCTGTTTCACATCAAGACAGGTCTGTCCATATCGCCCCCTCAAGAAGAATAACGAGATATCTGCAGTTGCTTCACTGATTGGCCAGAATTTTTCATGCTGTCACAAAGGATCATGGGATGGACCACTACACACCCACTGCCCAGACAGCGTGGGCGTTTCCGTGGTAACAGAGGACAGCGGCGATCTTTACGCGGCCTCAGTGAGCCACTAATGAGTTTGTGTGTGCGTGTTTGATCATCTCTTCATGCTGCAGTGCAACCAGGGCACAGGTTTGTGTCATGTGACATACTGCAGTAAGAGAAATGAGTGTAACACAAGGATCTGGGCTGGTGTGTGTGGGTGTTTGCATTTGTGTCTCAGTAAACTGATCCTCTGGTGAAGGTAAATGTCAGGGTTGCTTTATAATTAGGAGTGCTCACTGCGAAAATAATTCCTACACTCTGCAAAATATCTTGAAAAAAAAAAAAAGATTTAACTTCAAATGTCCTTCTCATGCCAAGTCAGGTAAAAACTAAAATAATCTATTGTTAGTAACTGTTTAAAAAGTAATGATGTCATAAAAATTACATGACTGTGGTGACATTTTTGCAAAATTATATTACGTGGTCCACTAAACGTATCGTGGCAGTTCTGAGGTGATATGTTCACAGTGTGGTGTTAAAAGCAACACGTTTTCTAAAGGTTTCTGAAGGTTAATGCTCTATGAGTTTTAAATAATCAAATCCTACCTTCCTACCCTAAACCTAACCGATTGTCATAAAAAGCAAATGTGAGATAACAACCGATGAGGTTTTGATGTTTTATGCTCTATTGAGTTTTAAAACAACAGAACCTACATTCCTACCCTAAACCATAAACCTAAACCTAACCAAAATATGAGATGAAAAACTCAAAAGCACTCAAGCAAGTGGTGCAACTATGCCAGTTTCAGCTCACGACCCGTGTGCTCTTTGGGAATCATTTCCTAGTCCTTTGTATCTCAAGTGCAATGCTATAAGTTGAGCTACCACACAATATGATGGCACTTGAACTAACTTGTATGTGTAGTTGGTTATGTAATACAAACGTTAAAATTTATAGTCAAAATGTAAACCTTACAGTAAAAGTGTTTTGATGTCAGATCATCGCACCGTGTTAGGAACTGGGCATGATAATCTACCGTTTTACTTGTGATTTGTGTGAAAGTGTATAAAAGCTGTTGTTGTAGCACCTCTTGTGTTTATTTCACCTAGAAACTTCCATACATATAATGAGCCATGCACGTAAAAATCAAGCACAGAATACAAACATACGCATGAGCACTCAAGCAAATGCTCAATGTCATGTTAAAATACACACAAAGTGACAAAATATTAATCTGGCATATCCCTAGCAAAACAAGAGCCAAACTCATCAGGCCGCTCACTGGCTCTCCTCTCTCTTTAATTTTCATATTCAAATATTAAAACAAGTCACAGCATAGACTGTTCTCATTAGTTGATATACTGTATTTCTCTTTGTCTTGTTAATTATCAAGGGCTTAAATTACATTGTTACAAAAAATTTACTCAAACCATTTTTCAAGTAAATATTTACCAAGCCAAAGCACTTACAGTATGGAAACATTAGACTACATGAATTCACCATATAATCACCACTTATGACATATTAAACTGTAAACACTCAAAATGCAATCCAAATCCAACAGAATCAAGATTTTGGCATTCATTTAAAAGCAAGAAAAACCATGAGCAGACGCATATTGAAAAAAATAATGAGTACTGCTTATTTCACTCCAAGGAAGCTTAACTCAATACTAAAAAACTGCAAGGTGTTACACTTCAAATCTCTCTCTTACCTCTCTATCTTTGTCTTTATGTCTGCCTCTTGCTCTTCAATTTTGACAAAATATGTTGAAAAGAGATGCTCAGTCATCCAAGCATTTTTTTTGTACACTCCTTTGAGAAAAGATTTCATATTAATCAAACATTCATATTGTGCAGATGTGACATTCAGATTTGAGTCTCAGAGGCAATGATAATTAAAAATCTGCTTTTTGTAATAAAATAATAATTAAAAAAAAACTTCAGGGTATGTCACACCATGTTAAATGATCTGATAGTACACACAATGTTCTCACATAACTCATATTTATATGTAGGCATAAATGTGGGCTGCCATAAGCTCAATGAAAGCCTATGTAAAATGTTTACTTGATGAAGTGGGTGCATTGGATGGATTAAATGGATGTGTATAGATTCTATCCCCAAACCCTATCCCTAAAACTTACCCTCGCCAAAAATGTTCTGCATTTTTACATTTTAATAAAACATCATTCATTTTTTTTAAGTGATTTAAATTATGGGGACACTAGAAATGTCCGCACAAACCACATTTATAGCATAAAATCCTTGTAATTACCAGTTTGTAATCTTAAAAAAAGTCCTGGTAAACCACTTAAACCAGCCCACACGCACACACACACACACACACACACACACACACACACACACACACACAAACAAACACACACACACACACACACACACAAACAAACACACACACACATTTTGAATTGAATTGAATAAAAAAATCCCTTAGTACCAATAATGCAATCAACTAGTTTAACATCCTTGTATTTATATACAGTAATGTGTACTCTAAATATTCATGAATTATATAAGGTAAAATGTAATGTTTACATTGATTAGAAACATGTTGCTTCTGTTGAGCTATGCAAGGTTTCTGCAAGTTCCTTGTTTGGAGTAAAATGTATAAGGCTTTTTAAGACTCCTTTAAGACCAGCTAAATGGAAATGTAACAAACTCTCTGAAATACATCATCATTGTTACTTTTAAATCTAAAAGCCAAGGGAGTCTGTATACTGTATGGTTATGTTTCAGGTGAATTAATCCAATATATATTTGGGGGTGTAAACTACCCTTGAAGTGAATTTCTTTGACATTATGTGATGTGTTAACTTTAAACAGTGATTTCAATAAAATGCAAATGCACAGTAGAAGGAAGTGGCTGGAGTTTATTCATTCATCCATTATTTGGGGCTTTAAGCATTTTTCAGAAGATTCCTTAAATAATTTAGCGATGTTCAACTTGGTTTCTAAAACGGTGGTACGGAATTATATAACATGTATAATACCAAAAACAGAATCAAGTATTATAGCAGATAAAATCATAGTCAAACTACACATATTATTCTATTTTTATGTATTTTTGCATTTCTGCACAGATCTTGTTTTAAAAGAATAAAAAGTGACTACTATTAATATAACATAACTTTCCGAGTCTGAACCTGTTGAGTCTCGCGTGCATTTAGTTATCTGGGATATTCTCAAAGCGCTGCGCAAGTGAATCATAAAATTGTATCACGAGACCGAGGGCTTTTGCCTCACGGTGACGTGAAAGAGTTCCCTTCGACAAATATAACACTTACTAAATTTAGTCTACTCAAAATATTCATGTCCTGACGATTCATTTGACGCTAGTCACGTGTCAGAACTTCGTGAGGGAGGTGGGGGTCACATTTTGACATATAAAGCTGCTTCAAGGGCAGACTCTACATTTGAAGCGCGCGCAAACCTTGGCAGTTGGAGCGCACTGCGCAATTGCATGAGGAATTCCTTTGGGCTCGTGAAGTGGAGCGGATTAATCATATACTCATCCTCACGCGGTTCGTTCACTCTGATATTTCGCGATCCAACACTTTGTCCAGCTCGATGGATTTTGCCACTGTTTCGCGGACTAAACGGAGGTCGGTGTTAAGGAGAGATGTGTACCGTGCACGAGTGGATATCACGTCCTGGGGGCTCCACTATCTGCGAGTTGCACTGAAGCTATTTTGTCCCGAGTCATGAACTGTCCTGGAGTTACGGTTTAAACTTGGGGGCTTAAGAGAGGGAAACATCATGCTCATAGCGGAGCTCGCGCTTTCTCTTCTGATCGTCGCGATCATCATTGTGTCGCTGCTGTCCAACGTGGTGGTGCTGATCTGTTTCCTGTACAATGCAGAAATTCGGAAGCAGGTGCCTGGGTTGTTTATACTCAACTTGACCTTCTGCAACCTGATTTTGTCGGCCTCCAGCATGCCACTGACTCTTTTTGGGGTGTTGAGTAATGCGCATCCGGGAGGACACGTTTTCTGTCAGATGGTCGGATTTTTGGACACTTTCCTGACCACTAACTCCATGCTGAGTATGGCAGCGCTTAGCATTGACCGGTGGGTTGCTGTAGTGTTCCCTTTGAGTTATTGTTCCAGAATCCGTCACCGGGACGCCGTGATCGCTCTTGCATACACGTGGGTCCACTCGCTTTCATTCTCTGTGGTGGCAACGTGCCTCTCCTGGGTGGGTTACCATCAGCTGTACGCTTCCTGCACGCTCTGTAACGGCAGAGCGGTCAACGCCAAGATGCAGTTCGCGATTTACATGCTCGTACTGCACTCGCTCACGTTCCTGTTGGTTTCGGTGGTGCTGTGCGTCACGTATCTAAAAGTGCTCAAAGTGGCGCGCTTTCACTGCAAGCGCATAGACGTGATCACCATGCAAACACTCGTGCTGTTAGTGGACATTCATCCGAGGTAAGAAAGTGAGATGTACGAGTCACATTGCGTTCCTTTATCAACTGTTATATATTTTGATTCCACAACTAATGCGTTTGCTTTTTAGTTTTGCACAACTGTATTATTTAGTCAGCGCTGTATGATGTTAAACAGAGCTGCTGAATTTCAGCACCACCATTTCGGTCCACCGGCGTCTACACTTGTTTTGGCAGGGAACTGAGAGTCGATTACGTATGACAAGATAAAAGTATTATTATTAAGTTTGAGCAATTCTGATTTAAAATCAATCAATAAAGACTCTTTAATAAGATGTGACACATTTTTATTTTCTGCTTTTCTGACAAATCCTATAATTTAAAGGATTATTCCAGGTTAAGCTCAATCAACAGCATTTGTTGATTATCACAAAAAATTATTTTGACATGCCCCTCCTTTTCTTAAAAAAAAAGAAAGAAAGAAAGCAAAAAAGAGAAAAAAAATCGATAACATAGAGGCACTTCCAATGGAAGTGAATGGGGCTTATCTGTAAATGTGAAAATACTTCTCAAAAGTGTAGCTATACAAGACATAAACTATATGCTTGTTAAAATGATTTTAGTATTATAATATCACTGTCATATTCAGTGCAAAGTTATATCCAATTTTACAACTTCTTCGCCATAATTCTGTAACACCTTAAACCCTCAAATGACCATATCCAACAATTTAAACAACTTAACAGCTCATATTATACTCAAGTTTTAAAATAATATCCACGCAAGTTTATAAGCTTCACTTTTCTGAATGTAAACCCTCCAAAATGTTGCTCCATGCTGTAAGTGCCTTACTGTAACCTCGATTTTTGCTTTTTGTTTTAAAGAATAGGAGGGTCAAGTCAAAATTGTTTATTGTGGCTATCAACATTATGCCAAAATGCTGACAATTGAGCTTACCTTGCACTGAATCTGGAATATTATTTTAATGTGGCTGATTAGAGCTAAGGCTGATGTGCTCCCATATTAATATCAAGAGACTTTTATCTTTGTCAGAGTGAAAAACGTCAGCTCATTTGCCCAGTTCTGGATGACTTTACAAACTGACGATGGCAAATTACTATCGTCCTATACAGTACATGTAATCAGCACATCTGGTGTTCGGGCAAGGGATATATTTAAATGTGCTCTAAACATGCAAAGAGAGAAATCAGACAAAAGGAAAATTAATAGCAGCTGTTGCATCGTTTGTAAAAATAGATTTGTTTGATACAACTGAGCACAGAGTAGCATAGTAAATCTGACATTTCAAGAAGTATGCTGCTCTATTCTACGAGCAGCTGAAACAGCTTGGGCAAACAATTTCACTATGGGAACACCTGTTACATATATCTGTCGAATGGCTTGTCAGAATTTTTTAATATTTAAACTCTTACTTGTCAAGTGGACATGTTTGATTTATAGCTGTAGTTTTCCAAGGACTTTCAAAGATAACATCTGTTTGAAGCTGGCATAGAAATCATTCTAAGTGCTCATCTATAGTGCATTCACAGTGGGAGTGAGAGGAATCATTGAAATAGACAAGGAAAATAATTGGTAATGAGGTCATAAATTTTGTCCAGTGTTCGTCAGCGCTGTTTGGAGGAGCAAAAAAGGAGGAGACAGAGAGCCACCCGCAAAATTAGTACCTTCATCGGAACCTTCTTCATCTGTTTCACTCCTTATGTCATCACCAGGTAAACAGCATTTTCTTCTACCTCTTCACAGTCGTTCCATCAGCCTCTAATAGCCTTTTATTATAGTTATGTTTTGTTGGGCAGGTTGAAATCCCTGTATGTGAAATTACCAACTGTTTTCTTGATGTGAAAGTAAGAAGATGAAGGACACTGGGTTTGTTAGTATTGCCCACACATTTTGAATGTGAAACCTTTAGTTCCTGTACTTGTGTCATTTTTCATGTATTTCTCCTGACTAATAATCCAAATTGAAGAAGGGCCTAAGGACTAGGCGAGTTACGCAACATTGGTAAGCTCTGAGAAGACTGAAGGATGAACCATCTTGTGTCAATCAATCAATCAATTATTTTATATGTATTGCATAAGCATTTTAATTACCTCATATTAACAGAGATATTACATGGATATGTTTTACTCTTAAAATTGTATTTGTCAAAATGCACAACCATTTAAAATGAACTAGTAAAGGCAAATAGAAATGGCAAAAAAACTTAAAGAAATAGTGACCAGTCAAAGGATATACACTTACATATTAGTACACTGTTCATCATGTTATACCAAGTGCCTTCATAACACTTCACCAGATTGAGAGGAGAGTTAACAATCAGGTCTATAGACTTTTCTCATATGTGTGTGTCTTGGCTTTAGGATTGTGGAGCTGTTTGTGACTGAGCCATTTAATCCGTATTGGGGTGTGCTTTGTAAGAGCCTGGCATACAGCAAAGCTGCATGTGACCCTTTTGTCTATTCTCTTCTGCGCCATCAATACCGGACAACCTGCAGTGACCTCATCAATCGGCTCATGAAGCGCAGTTCCCTAAATGCCTCCAGACATTATCAGGAAAATGGAAAGACTGGAAATACTGCAGAAATCAGAAAAATTAAAAGGGTTAAGGAAATAATAATTGATGGGGAAGTTGCAACCAGACATACAGACTGAGGATTACTGTTGCTATAGAGACGAATAATCACAAAGTTAGAGCTGTGACTCTGTAAAGACAGAAAACAATGGAGGCAATGGAGACAGTGGCGTGCTCTGAATTTCTTGACTCAAAAAGAATTCCAGATTTAACTGTAGCAAAAGAGATTTCAGTAGCAAAATATATTTTCTTTTTTATCTAAAGTCTTTCTTTCTTTCACTTTCTTTCTTTCTTTCTTGTAAGGTCAAACTACTGTAAAGCTGCAAGCCATGAGAGCTGCTAGTTAGCCAACTTTCAAAGAGATTCAGTTGGACCTGTTACTTATTGTGATCTGATTTGTCATAGTGATAAACTGCTGTTTAGAATTATGAATAGGTAACTGCTGTGTTATTAATCTATAGAGAACTGGATATTGAGAACAATTTAAGCTTTAATTTAAATGATATCACATGGTAAAATGTGACATAGTAAAAGTTTGCAAAACATTATTTTGTAGATAATGTTTTTTTGTGGAATTCAATGGCATGTAGTATATATTTTGTGTAGCATGTTGTATCTTCAGAGTTTGGTTAAAGTAAAGTCCCAAAGAAATGGACAAATCTGTTCTTACAGTGCCTTTATTTATTTATTTATTTAAACAAAAACTCCATAGACTGAATTTTATAGGAATTTATCTTAAATTATGTTCACATCAGAGAATTGTAAGAAGTCATATTATGTAAACCAAACCTTAGTTTTTTTCCCCCCGACTAACCAAGTACAAAGGTTCTCTTTTTCTTACTTGCCTCTGAAAATGATGCATGAAAATTATAGTGCAAGTGCCTGAAATACTGTCGTAGGGGTTTACTTGATTAATATGGCCTGCGTAGGGACACTTGCCACAAGATACAAAAAGAATACTAGCAAAAGTCAGAAAATGAAAAGTGTGACCATAAATCTTTACCTATTTTACACTTAAAATCGTATTTCATAATGCTGTTCTTTTTCGATGTACCATATATGTGCATATACATTTTTGTAAACATATTGAAAACAATATTAACAGGGTAATTTATATTTGAATGTCACTCTAGATTATTCTTATTATTGCTTTATCTTTATGAAGTGTGTATGTATGGGTACTGTATGTGTGCATCTTGTTCTCTTGCCATACATAGGAGTGGGACCATTATTACTGTACACTTGGAGGGTGTTAATGCATAAATTACATGTTTTTTTGTTTGTTTGTTTTTTTTGTGTGTGTGCAAATGTAAAGCCTTAGGAAGAAACATGTCTATTTTTGTTATAGAGAAGCAGTTATACATTTTTGCTACGTACATTTCTTTGTGACTTTGATGACAATAAACAGTGGATTTCAAAAAAGTTCAGGGGAATTTCATGTTTGTTATTTGTTTGACAGATCCATGCAGAAAATAAAACACAAAAGAAATTAATTGCAAGCAGCACAGTCCAATTGATAGAATGATTGAATAAATACTATCATTGACACCACAAATGACATTTTGCGCTGTGTGTATCTGGTGTATTTTGTCTTTGACAGTCTTTACCTGAGAAAAGGCATTGAAGTGAAATGTCTTTGCATGGTAAGTTCACTCCTAAAGTAGAAGAGAAAGAGAGAGAGAATGATAGGAATGTGGGAGACAATTTAATTTCTGAAACAGTTTAAAACATATTTCCTCCTTTCTCTGTTCAGCTGAAATTAAGACAGCTCTGCACCCTGCTCCGGCTCAGAAAGCACACAATAGAGAGAGAAAGAGTCAAGAGGCCTCTGTAATTGCAGTTTCTGAAGAAAAGGAAAAGAGGAAAGATAACAAGCTAAGTAGAACTTGAAGGCAGGCATTACAAAGCTTCAGAGCAGTGAGAAATGAGACCACTAAAGAATTCTGCGTAATAATTACTGCCTCCCTCATCACCACCCCCTCTTGCAAAGCAAACAAGAACAGAAGAAAATTTCATCAGAATCCAGAAACGACAGCCCCCACAATGACAAAAACTGTTCTTACTTGGGTCTTCCCCTTACCTTCTGTGTAATATTTTCGAAACTTTTCACTACTGAGATATCTTCCCCAATTCTCAGTGATGTGATATTCTCTCTGTTGTATTTCATACAGTCAGCTCTTGATATAAAGCTTTATGGGAAACCACAGTTGTGTCACTTTTTTATTAAATCTGAAAATTATGCCTTAGTTAACTGAGACAGGACACTAGTAAAGAAATTGTTCTTTATTAATCATCAAAATTAGGATTTTTTTTAAGTAAGTGCTAATCAGCCGGTCATTTAACAAAATAAGCCCTGACAAGGATGCAGAATCTTCTATTTCCTTAAAGAAATATTCCAGGTTCAATACAAGTTAAAGTCGGCAGCATTTGTGGCATCACAAAAAACAAAAACAAAGAGGTTACAGGGAGCCATTAGAATTTTTTTTTTTTTTTTTGGAGAGTTTAAAGTCAGAAATACAAAGTTTTATTTTTATAAAAGAATTGGAATTCTTTCACATGAATTCTACTGTTAAAACTGTATTAATTGAGCTATAATGTAATTTAAATCATTGCTTTTTATGTTCATTTTAGGGTTTAAAATAAATAAACAAATTATAAATAAAAAAATATAATAATAATAATAATCACACATCCATAAATTATGTATACTCGCCGTATTTCTCCACAAACACGCTCTATTTCACCATTCTTCTACTTCCCTCCTCAAAGGCCGCCACCCTTCCCATCTCTGAAAACCACTCCTGGAAGGTGCTCCAGGCGATCTCCAGCCCTTTGAAAATTATATGCCTGGCGATCATGACACTGGTTAAGACCCAACTCTTTTTGTCTATTTTCAATATCGATGACCGCCCCATCGGCCAAAATCCAGAGTCTGGGGCAAAATGATACCCATGTGCCTAATGAACTGCACACCAGACTCTGAAGCTTCAACCAAAACTCCTGGATCTCAACACACCCCCAAAAGACATGGGTTATGTCTCCATCCTCTGATTGGCATTGCCAGCAGGTGGGTGTGTCTTTAAGACCAAGCCTATTCAATCTAGAGGTGGTCCAATAGAAACAATGTAAAATCTTGAATTGCATAAGGCGCACTCTTGCGTCTCTACATGCAGTCTTGACATTTTTTTTGAATCCTAGCCGACTCTCCCTTAAATCTTTCTCTGAATTAGCAGAGAGTAATACACTGATGCCTCATAACCTTTACCAAAAGCAGTAATCACCACTCTCATAGTATCTGACTATTCCCAAAAATAGTACAGAGCAAGAGGTGCAGCTGTAGATACCTAAAAAACTGATATCTCAAAATGTTGATCTCAAGGATCTCAACACACTACTGTCGTATAGGTCACCGAGTGTATTAACCCCACTCACAATCCACTCTGACCAGCAAAAAGGGGAATTCTTAATATGTAGTTTAGGGTTCAGTCATAAGCTCGAGGCAACATTGGGGCTTCGCTATGCTCTCAAATTGATTGAAATAAGAGAGTGGGACATCTATAGGGAGTGACTGCAGAAGGTAGTTGAATTATGGAATATGTAGTGGGCTGGAAATTATATCCAAAAAGAAAATACCCCCCCCCCCCCTTTAATTTAATTTTGTATTGTTTATTACCATTTCAAACTAACAAAGTTCAGTTCTTCAATTAAAACATTTATGATGTATTAAGAGAGGTATGGGTTGAATTAAGAGGTTTTAGTGTAAATTCTTATGGCCTCCTGTAGAGGGCGCTTTGCGCTGGCGTATAAGAGGTGTTGCATGATCTGGCCAGATTCAATTATACGCTGCCAGAGCTTGCACCCACTTATCGTTTTGTGATATTTCTCTTTCTTTCTACAGTTAACAATACAACTTTAAATTATCCACTCAAGCCACCCTGGCCTGAGGTGGGTAACAACTTGGGGGCTCGTCCGGGATTAGCGCCTCTTGGTGGTCAGGTGCTAATCAGTGAAGAATCACGGTGAATACGTCAGTAAGACTAGACCAGCAATTCGAACAACTGACTTCAGCATTCCAGTCATGACTACTCTTCGAGAAATACGGTGGGACATTGAGAAGCAACTCCACCTGTTGGTCAGCTCATCAAACTGCAAGGTGCTCTACAAAATAGCAGAGTGTTGCCACGAAGGGGAAGGTGAGTTGCTCCCAAGCGTGGATGCAGCAGAAGTGGAACTCTATGACTTCATTGTTGACTTCTTGAGAGGGGAACAACTGCAGAGTCTGGAGGACCAAGGGATGGCCCACTTGCTTAACCTCCGTGCCCTCATTGATGATTTGACTGACACAGGACAAGGCTTCACCACCAGTGAAGAAGAGAGCACAGAGACTGTGGAACAGATATCACAGTCAGCATCAGTAGCTGCAGAGGTACAGGTAGAACCAACGTCAGGTTGGGCAACCTCTTCAAGACCTGAATTAACTGTTGGATCGCCGAGAGTGCCTGAACAAGTGACTGGTTTGATCAAATTATCAGATGTTGCATCATATTTGCCACGTAGAGAGTTTAAAATTTATGGTGGACAAATTGCTGATTCAAATTCTGACTTGAGTTACAATAGCATTTGCAAACAAATTGATGAAGGTATTGCTGAAAATTTCACAGAATCAGAAATCATTCGAACAGTGTTAAAGGTTATAAAACCTGGTACCTTTAAAGAGATGCTCATTACTAAAGACAGCCTTAAAGTAGTTGAGTTGAAACGGTTCCTAAGAGCTCACCTTAGGGACAAAAGCAGTACTGAATTATTTCAGGAGTTGAGTAATGCAAAGCAACAAGACAGAGAAACTCCCCAGCAGTTTGTGTACAGGTTAATGGGTCTTAAGCAGCGAGTGTTGTTTGCTTCACAACAAACTGAGTCTGAGTTTCAGTATGACCGCAAACTGGTCCAAGGTGTTTTCCTCCATTCACTGTATCAGGGTCTAAATGAAAAGTACACATATGTTCGGAGAGACATTAAATCAGTAATAACAACACAGACTAGGTCTGATGATCAGATTCTAGAAATGATTACACAGTCTGTTAGTGAGGAGACTGAAAGACAAAAACGAATCGGGCACACACACAAACCCAAAGTCTCAATTGCTAGTGTAACACAGCAGGGTGATGTAAATGGGCAGTGTTTTCCCCAGAGTCAATATGAAGTCAAAGCCAATCGTGATGCTATCCAAGAACTCTCTGTGCAAGTATTTGCTTTGACCAAGAATCTTGAGAAAGTTGTGAGGTCCATTGGCACTAGTGGCCCACAGCAAACTAAAGTTGCTGCAGCAAGTGCAGAAAACCAGACAAAATCAGAAACAAAGGGAAAGTGTAAACTATGTATACGGCAAAACACTGACACTTGTACTCACTGTTTTCTATGTGGTCAAGCAGGACACCGGGCCGTGGGCTGTCTACTGAAAAGTCAAGCGTTAAAAGAGAGGAGGTCACTGGGGAGGGACCACCAGTGACCGCTGAAGATCTTGTGTCTCAATCTTCTTTCAGTGCATTCCAAGGTGAGGCATCTGTAACCAAGAGCCCACCAAAAAGAGTTAATGCTAAAGAACACATGAATGGAGAGAAACGGGTTGCACAATTGATTGGCAGCCGTTGCATGATAACTTGCCAATTAAATGGTGTTCAAGCTCAAATGCTCTTAGACAGTGGGGCTCAGGTCAGCATTGTTGGAAGAATGTGGCTGAAACAAAACTTACCAAGAGTTGAAATTCAACCATTGAAATCCTTACTAGCAAATGGCCAGCTTAATGTCATTGCCGCTAATGGGACAGTTATACCCTTTGATGGATGGGTTGAAGTACTATTAGAAATATCAAGTAGCAAACATGGGAGAATCGCCATCCAGGTACCCCTGTTGGTGAGACAAAAGTGCATGGACTGTCCCCTGCTGGGGTTCAATGTGATTGAGGAGATCATAGGAGAGAATTGTGACTTTACAAATAACAACAGTTTAATTGATCTGCTTTCTGAGGCCTTGAAGTTGCAGAGAGACTCAGCTGAAACCTTGGTGTCTGCCGTGAATTCAAACTACCATTTAGATTGTAATGCAGACTGTCAAGTAAAGACTGGAAAGGTAGGAGTCACCATCCACTGTGGTCAAGTCTTCGAGGTGAGATGTCGAGTAAAAGGGTGGCACGATGGTGGAACTATGATGTTTGAACCAGCTCCAGAAAGTTCCATCCCAGAAGGTTTGGAGTTATTTCCTGCTGTTGTGAATGTGCCTCCTGGTGCCTCAAAGACCGTGAAAATTCCCATTCAGAATTCCACAAGTCACAGCATTTACCTACCTCAGAGAATGATGTTGGGTAACATCGAACCAATCAGAGAAACAAGACCAGTGTACATGCCATCTCATGACCAGGATTCAGAGAAGCAGGTCCGTAGTGCACTTTTGTGTTCATCCCAGCTCACGGCAGATGATGATTGTAAAGTAGAAAACTATCATGAGTGTAAGGCTGAAGATAAATGGCACCCACCTGTTGATCTGGGACACCTCAATAAACATGAGCAGGAAGTTGTGAGAAAAATGTTGTTCAAGGAGTCGGATGTATTTGCTCGAGATGAGGGTGATATTGGATGTATACCTGGTTTACAGTTAAAAATAAGTCTTTCAGATAACACACCAGTTCAGAAGTGTTATAATGCCATTCCGAAACCCCTTTTTAAGGAAGTCAAAGACTATGTGCAGAACCTTTTACACAGGGGTTGGATCAAGAAATCTTCATCTTCATACTCATCACCAGTGGTATGTGTAAGGAAGAAAGACAAAAGTTTGCGCTTGTGTGTTGATTTTCGAGACCTTAACCGCAAGACTATTCCTGATCGACATCCTCTACCCAGAATTCAAGATCTGCTGGATAGCCTGGGTGGAAATTCCTGGTTCTCCATTTTAGATCAAGGCAGTGCTTACCACCAGGGATTTGTGAGTCAGGAATCTAGACATGTTACTGCATTCAGCACTCCATGGGGGTTATACGAATGGGTGCGTATCCCTTTCGGTTTAACAAATGCACCAGCTGCATTCCAGAGATGCATGGAAGGAGTGCTGGAGAGTATTAGAGATGAGTGCTGTGCTCCTTATTTGGACGATGTATTATGCTACTCAAAGACCTTTAGCGACCATGTTGAACATCTCAGAAAGGTGTTCAATCAAATGAGAGAACATGGAATCAAGCTCCGTCCAAAGAAATGTGAGTTTTTTAAAAAACAAGTACGATACATTGGCCGTTTGGTGTCAGGAGAAGGAATTCAAACTGACCCAGCAGACTTGGAAGCTGTCAGGGCCCTGAAGAACAAGGAACCTCGCACAGTTGGAGAAGTGCAAACGCTGCTTGGATTCCATAGTTATTACAGGTCCTTTATCCAAGACTTTTCTAGACTGGCAAAGCCTCTCTTTGAGCTACTCCAACATCCATCTGAACAAAGTGAAGGTATTCAAGAATCCCAGGTTCACAATAGGCGAGGTAGAACGAGGAAACATGAAATGGGGCAGCTTCACTCCAGAACCTCAATTGTCTGGACTGCAGCACATCAGAGTGTAGTCTCCAAATTTGTGGACATGTTGACCAGCCCACCAATCCTAGCCTACCCAGATTTTGACCTGCCATTTGTATTGCACACTGATGCTTCAAATAATGGTCTGGGAGCGGTTCTTTACCAGCGGCAAGGCAATAAACTCCGTGTCATTGGCTATGGGTCCCGCACTTTAACTCCAGCTGAAAAAAATTACCATCTACATTCTGGTAAACTGGAATTCTTGGCTCTCAAATGGGCCATTTATGATAAATTTAGAGACTATCTGTACTATGCTCCAACATTTACAGTCTATACAGATAACAACCCGCTTACCTATGTCCTCAGCACTGCAAGGTTGAATGCTGTTGGGCAGCGTTGGGTGGGTGAGTTAGCTGACTTTCACTTTGACCTAAGATACAGACCTGGAAAAGCCAATGCTGATGCAGATACACTGTCAAGGTATCCCCTGAAACTGCAAGAGTCCTTGGGAGAGCACACAGAGACATTATCACCAGAAACTGTATCTGCCATTTGGCAGGGTAGTAAAGCGGTGTCGGATAGTGATGTACCTTGGGTAGCAGCATTACAGCTCAGTACTCCAAGTGAAGAAGTCACATCAATAGCAAGTTGTGTTTCCACCATCACACCTGAAAACATCAAAGCTGCTCAGCAAGATGATTCAGCAATAAGTGAAGTGATCAAGTTCAAAGAACAAGGCTGGACACCAAATGAGAGAGAGAAAAGTAACTTAAAAAGAGAAACCAGGAGACTTCTTTTCGAATGGACTAAACTGGAGTTGGAGGATGGGATTTTGTACAGAAAAATAGGACAGATCAAACAGTTAGTTCTCCCCCAGAAGTTCAAAATGATCGTACTTAAGAGGTTGCACGATGACATGGGGCATGTGGGAGTAGAGAAGGTGCTTCATCTTGCTCGTGAACGCTTCTATTGGCCCTCAATGAGGAAAGAGATTGAGGAGTATGTAACAACAAAGTGTGCCTGCATCAAACAAAAGCATCCACATATCCAACAATGAGCACCTATGGGTTCAATCACCTCCAGTGCTCCATTTGAGCTTGTGAGTGTCGACTATCTACACCTTGAACCGAGTAAAGGTGGTTACGAATACATCCTCATTCTGGTAGACCATTTTACCCGTTTTGCAGAGGCATATCCCACAAAGAATAAGTCCGGTAAGACAGCAGCAGAAAAGATCTTCCAAGACTTTATTCCTCAATTTGGTTACCCTGAAAAACTCCACCATGACCAAGGTAGAGAGTTTGAGAATAACTTGTTCCAAAGACTCCAAGAGCTCTCAGGAATAGCTCACTCAAGGACCATTCCCTATCAACCCTGTGGAGAGGCTAAATCGGACAATTCTTCAGATGCTTAGAACCCTGGAAGAGGAAAAAAAAATGAATGGAAAGACTACTTGCCTCATATTGTGCATGCCTACAATTGCACAAGGCATGAAGCTACAGGTTACTCTCCGTTTTTCCTCTTTTTTGGCAGATCACCTCGATTGCCTGTTGACTTGTTGTTCAACCTGAAAAACGTGACAGAGAGTACAAATCATCAATCTTTTGCACAAAAATGGGAAAACAGAATGAGACAAGCTTACCAGATTGCGACAGAAAACAGCCAAAGATCTTCAGCTAAGGGTAAGAAATACTATGACAGAGCAGTGAGAGGTGCCATACTTCAACCAGGTGACAGAGTTTTGGTCAGAAACCTTTCAGAAAGAGGTGGCCCAGGAAAACTTCGTGCTTACTGGGAGAAGGATGTACATCGTGTCATGGAACGCATCGGGGATGGTCCAGTGTATAAAGTACAACCTGAGACAGGTAGCAAGACTTTGCGTGTGCTCCATTGCAACCTCCTGCTTGCTGTCAATGACTTACCTTTGGAATGTCCAAATCCTGAAATAGAACAGAAAAAGCGTGTCAGACATAAGAGACAATCAACAAGACAGCAAGAGAATAAGTCCGGGTCAGATACCTCAGATGAGGAGGAACATACTTACCGGTATAACCTGTGCAAGAACATCCCCTGTTACAAATTTGTGACATTTCAACAAAATAAAAGTGATCATGTACCTCAGACAACACAAAAGATCTCTAGCCTTTGTCCAACGGCTGTTGAATTCTATCCTCGTGAACAAAGTGATCCCAGGGAGAACCTGGTTGAAGAATTGAATCAGGAGCATCTCAACACTCAAAGATCCATTCCACATTCAAGGTTGGAGTCTTCAGACAATGATAATGAAAGAGTTGAGAATGTTGAATGGGACGATCCAGAACAAGAGTCACGAGACAGGAGTGAAAGAGAAGTAGTCAGAAATGCAGAAAATGAAGCAAAGGCACTGTGGTCTACACAATAGTACATCCCACCAGTTAATGCTCCTTACTATCATTACCTGCCCAGTCATCCTTGCTGTTGTTACCATTAAACACAGAGAAGTAGCAATAGTATAGTGTAAAGATAACAGATGCCAGGAGTCATCCAAAATAAAGTAGGGGAGAGTGTAGTGGGCTGGAAATTATATCCAAAAAAGAAAATACCCCCTTAATTTAATTTTGTATTGTTTATTACCGTTTCAAACTAACAAAGTTCAGTTCTTCAATTAAAACACTTATGATGTATTAAGAGAGGTATGGGTTGAATTAAGAGGTTTTAGTGTAAATTCTTATGGCCTCCTGTAGAGGGCGCTTTGCGCTGGCGTATAAGAGGTGTTGCATGATCTGGCCAGATTCAATTAAACGCTGCCAGAGCTTGCACCCACTTATCGTTTTGTGATATTTCTCTTTCTTTCTACAGTTAACTATACAACTTTAAATTATCTACTCAAGCCACCCTGGCCTGAGGTGGGTAACAAATACAGTTACATTAATAACATTAACCAGCTCTGCCTCGGCAGTCTTAATATTCCCTTCAAACTCCATGAGTTATCATGCTTTGGATTTTTTGATGAATGAGGAATACTGTATGTTCCAACCTCTAAGAACCGCCATAAGTGCCTCCCAAGCCATGCTCACAGAGGATACTGAGGACAAGCTGGTCTCCATATAAACATTGATTTTAGCCTTTAACATTTGTTGGAAAACAGGATTTTGCAAAAGGTAGACAGACATATGTTGCAACACCTCTAAACTCACCAGGGCATGATCTAAGACTAAGATGTTTCCAATTGAGCAATCAACAACAGATGAAATGAGAGACTTAGACATAAAAAAGTCTAGAATAAATCTGATGGTCTGATGAATAAAATTAATAGTCCCTACCTATCTGCAAGACCAAGACTTGTATACATCCATGTATACGTCAATGTTGCTCTAGGGGGCTTACACACTTTAGCTTCACTATGATCAAGGACAGAGTCCATCAAAAGATTAAAGTCTCCTCCCAACATTATATCATGAGGGGTGGCAGCAGCTTGCAACATCCCTTCGATATCTATAAAAGGCTATGATCATCAGCATTAGGTGCGTAAATATTAGCCCAAATCAACCTTTGCCCCTGATTGTCTGCTAAAACAATAATAACTCTTCCTAATTTATCTTTAATCTGTTTGAAACATTTGAATTGTAAATGTTTACTTATCAGTGCAATGACTCCACTGCTCTTACTTGAGCTTCTTAAATTCCATCCTGTGTTGCCACTCAAAAGGGAGAATAATAATGATCCTTGCTTCAACGTGTGTCATTGGTACAACACAGGCCAGACGAGATTGTGCAGTGAAGAACAGAAAATCTGACTCAATGGTGCGAAGCGAGCACCATTATGGAGCACATGACGTAGCTTCCAAGAGGCGTCGTATTTGCGCCATCAGTCAATAAATTGCCGTGGGTTGGCCGTGGTTTTCTTATCGATGAAGCTTTCTCTGCTGGACCATGGGTAATGTAGTTGCTTAACATGAATTCTGCTTTCAAATGCAATTTTTAACAATGCAGTTGAAATAACACAGACGGATGCCTTCAACGAAAGTACATAATATCGATGAACAACTTTGTACTGCACGGTAGGTCTGCCTGTCACGTTCCTGTGTTGTCTGGCCTATGTTCTCCGTTTCACCTGTCACATTCCATGTCACATTCCTTGTTGTCCGCCCCGTGTTTCACTGTCTGTGTATAAAACTACAATTCCCACAATTCCTGGCCTCTCTCACTGCCTGCACTCTTCATTGGTCTCACCTGTGTCTCGTTTAGTCGTCATTGTGTTTGTGTATTTAACCCGGTTTGTTTCACCATTCCCCTGTCGGTCTTTGATGTTTGTGGATGCCTGTCTCCGTGCTCCCCCTGATGTTTATCCTGCCTGTTCTACCTTTCATGTTTTCCGTGTTTCCAGGTTTTAGTGTCGTTTTACCCATCGTGGTCATTTCCTTTGTTCCTGTTTGTTTTGTCTCACTTTGATTTACAATAAAGTACACTGCATTTGGATCCAACCCATTGTCTGCCTCCTCCTGCATCGTGACACTGCCCTTAAAGTTTTAGAAGTTATCACTGAAAATTAATTAATTAACGAATGGGATTTTTACTCAGGGAACCAGACTGTTGCATTCTATTGAACCTAGAATGTTCCTTTAAGTAATTAATAGACAACAACTAATGATTCAACGTTTCAAATACAGCATGTGGAACAAAACAAAATAATTTATAGGCAGACCTCCAGAAACTGTGAATGATACAACATTTTTTTTAAACAAGGCTAACACGGTCTGTTTATCAAAAAGATACTGCTTAATGAATATTCAACAAATATACAAAAAGAATGAAAAATGTATCGCATCTTGCCACCTTGTATATAGATTTCTGCTGGCATACACAGAATACCCCCATTACCAACTTTAGTTTTAACTTAATAGAGTGTGGGCAACAGCCTTTGAAGAAATTCTAATCTACAAATAAAATCAAACACACACACACACAATCACAAAAATTGTATATACACAATCAGGTACGTTTTCATGGAGACCCATACACAAGTACAAACATTTAACCTCTCTCTCTCTCTCTCTCTCTCTCTCTCTCTCTCTCTCTCTCTCTCTCTCTCTCTCTCTCTCTCTCTCTCTCTCTCTCTCTCTCTTTAGCTCTGTGTGTGCACATGCATTGAGTGAGTGTGGAGCGTGGATACAGATTGTTTGACTTCTGAGTAAAGTACAAGTGTTTGAAATCTTTTTTTCTTTCCATTTTCTATCTATGTTTATTGTGATTAGTAGTCATTGTGTTGTGTTTTCTTTTCTTTTTGTTGTTGTTTTTGGTAGTATCAGTAAGTGAAGAGTGGTTGTTTAAGGGAGGGTTGTTTTTAACTAACAGTCTGTGTACTGGGAGTATAGCCGCTCCAGACGCGGAGAGTTTAGAGTTTCTGACAAGACGACATGGGGTGAAAATTGATACTACCGCAAGCGTAGAGGAGTGTGTTTTAGCGGTAAGTGCAGTTGTTGGACATGAAAATGTTCTGTCAGCATTGCGAATGAACATCGCTAATGTTCTGTTTGTCAAGACGATTGATTTAGCGAATTTGTTAGTTGAGAGTGGTGTTGAGATTGGTGGTATTTTTTACATCAGTACTCCCTCTTTCTACTCCTTCCAAAAGAGTAACATTGTCTAATGTGCCGCCGTTTATTAAGAACGAGGTTCTTGTCGGAATGCTCGCAAGGTATGGGAAAATGGTCTCTCCAATAAAGATGATTCCAATTGGAAGCAAGTCATCTTTATTAAAACATGTGGTGTCTTTTAGACGATACGTATATGTGGTTCTGAAAGAAAATATAGACGAACTTGATCTGACCCTTAATTTTAGTCATGAGGGTTTCAATTATGATATCTACGCTACAACAAACACAATGAAACGTTTTGTATGTGGCGAAAATTGACATCTTGTTTGTGCTTGTCCGAGAAGTGTAAATAATCAAAACGAAGCTGTTATAAATGTAACTTCTGAAAATGTTGCTGAAGTGTGGAACAACATTGCTGGAAATGATGAATAGATGCCAGGCCCAAGCAGGGCGCCGGTTGTTTCAAGAAATGTGAAGAATAGTTCTGAGCTTCCAACAGGAAAAATAGTTGAAAAAGAAGGAAAAGTTGCGGCTGAGGGGGAAGAAGTCAGAAGTGCTTTGAGAACTGAAAAAGAAGTATGCGAGCCAGATGAATCTGAGAGCTGTAACAGTGAAGATGAGTCTATGAAAAAAATTAGATGGTGATACAAGAAGTGGAGGGTGGAAGATAAAGAATGTTTTCTTAAAACTCTCTAAAAAAGGAAATTGTTGGGATGTCATGCTGACAAACAAGCTAAAAGAATAGATGGTAATTGTGAGAACCAGACTGACATTGAGAGTGAAAATGATATGTCAGAATGTAGTGTTAATGCTAGTTTACCCCAAAGTGGTTACTGTAGCCAAGTGTCACGATTCCCTTGTCGTCTGCCCTGGGTTTCACTTGTCATTGTTAAATGTACTACACTTCCCAGAATCCACCTTCCATCACCACTGCCATTTTGTTCATTGTTCTCACCTGTGTCTAATTCAGTCATCACTCCCTGGTTATTTAAGCCCTGCTTTTTGTTCACTCCTTGTCGTTCGTTGAATGTTGTCAAGCCTGATCTGTGTTTCCCTGTCTGAGTTCTTAGTTTATGTTTGTTTCCCCATCGAGGGTTTTTCCTTTGTGTTTGTTTTGTGTTTGTTTAATAAATAAAGAAGCCTGCATTTAGATCCTCTCTCCTTGCTGCCTCATTCCTAACAGAACGAACGACCAACTATGGATCTAGCAGGGTTCCTCATGGAGCTGACACAGGTGGACTTGACTGTCCGGGAGTTCTCCTACTTTTTTACCAACGTGGCCAGTTGCACCGGCTGGGATGACCACACTCTGAAGGTGGCGTACCGGTTCGGTGTTCCCAAACACCGGTGGTGGGAACTCCCGGAGACTGCACCTGGCGGGAGTACGTGGGACTCATCTTGGAGGAGTTCGCTGCCGGGGAACCACCTCTCCAGATCCCAGCTCCCACCTCTGGGCTTTCCTCTCCAGCCACGGTGAGTGAGCCAACCCCCACGCCTGCCGTGGTCAACGAACCAGCGCTGCTAACTTCATCCCGCCCGGAATAGGAGGAGGAGAAGAAAGGCCTCTGCTCTCCAGCCTCCGCTAACCACGGCCAACCAGCCAGCGCCTGTAGCCTCCGATGTCAGTGAGCCAGCGCCTGTAGCCTCCGATGTCAGTGAGCCAGCGCCTGTAGCCTCCGACAGCAGTGAGCCAGCGCCTGTAGCCTCCGACAGCAGTGAGCCAGCGCCTGTAGCCTCCGACAGCAGTGAGCCAGCGCCTGTAGCCTCCGACAGCAGTGAACCTACGCCTGTAGCCATGACCATCCAAGAGCCAACGCCTCCCGAGCTTCCCAGAGCTCCGCCTCCCGAGCTTCCCAGAGCTCCGCTTCCCAGAGCTCCGCCTCCCGAGCTTCCCAAAGCTCCGCCTCCCGAGCTTCCCAAAGCTCCGCCTCTCAAGTCTCTCGAGCCTCCCAGGGCTCCGCCTCCCAGGGCTCCGCCTCCCGAGCCTCCCAGAGCTCCGCCTCAAGAGCCTTCCAGGCCTCCGCCTCTCGAGCACCCTGAGCCTCTCGAGCCTCCCTCGGCGCCGCCTCCTGTCTGCTCCCTGTGCCTCCTTGGACTGCCTGTCTGCCCTTTGTGCCCCTTGGACTGCCTGTTTTCCCCTTGTACTCCCTTGGTCTGTCTGTTTGCCCCTTGTGATCCTCTGGTCTGTCTGTTTGCTCCCCCCACCCCCCTCACTCCTTGGACGATTTTTTTTTTTCATTTTTTTTTTTCCCTGAGGAGCTTCTGGAAGCCGCTCCTTTGAGGGGGGGCTATGTCACGATTCCCTTGTTGTCTGCCCTGTTGTCTGTCATGGGTTTCACTTGTCATTGTTAAATGTACTACACTTCCCAGAATCCACCTTCCATCACCACTGCCATTTTGTTCATTGTTCTCACCTGTGTCTAATTCAGTCATCACTCCCTGGTTATTTAAGCCCTGCTTTTTGTCCACTCCTTGTCGTTCGTTGAATATTGTCAAGCCTGATCTGTGTTTCCCTGCCTGAGTTCTTAGTTTATGTTTGTTTCCCAATCGAGGGTTTTTCCTTTGTGTTTGTTTTGTGTTTGTTTAATAAATAAAGAAGCCTGCATTTAGATCCTCTCTCCTCGCTGCCTCATTCCTAACAGAGTATACTGTTGAGGAAATAACATCCTTCTTAAAAGTGACAAAAAAATGAGGAAGGTAAAAGTAGAGGAATATTTCCCTGACATAATGCAGTTCATTGAAAAAGTAAAGGTTTTCAGAAATGAAAATTGTTTCACTGATCAGGAGGGTTTCCGTCTTAAGAAAATACTTACAAAGTTAAATAACTAGTCAAGAGGTTTTTTTTTGAGAAATCAATAAGAATGGATAACAGAATATCCTTTTTGGCTTTATTGCCTCTGTTGCTCTTTTCTTTTAATTCTAATGGAGGAAATAAATCTTGCTCCTTTGAATGTTAATGGAATTAGAGATTATAGGAAGAGAGCACAAGTTTGAGACAATGAATTGTAAGAAAATTCATGTGTTGTTTGTGCAAGAGACCCATAGTGATGCTACAGAATGGGCAAAAGAATTTGATGGTTTAGTGATTTTAAGTCATCATACTTTAAGTGGTGGAGTTGGAGTTTTATTTTCTAGGAATTGTATTCCATATTCCTATAATATAGAAGTAATTAAAGGAAGGCTATTGAAGATAAAAGCTTCATTTGAAAATAGCTCTTTCTATTTGTCTGTGTATATGCTCAAACTGTGGCATTAGAGAGAATTATCTTTTTAAATACTTTGGATAATGTTTTAAATGATTGTAATGCTGATGAGTTTTTATTTGTGGGAGGGGATTTTAATTGTACTGAGAATGGCATTGACAGAAATCATGTCGAGCCACACATGCAATCAAGAAAGAGTTTAATTCAATTGATGAAGTCTCATAGTATTTCAAATCAAACAGTTGTGTCAGCAATATACTCGCAATGCTACAAGAGACATAAATCTCTAAATAAAAGTCAATGAGGGTGTTGGAAGAGGATATAATGAGGTTACAAGGGCTTGCAGACTCCATAAAAGATGCCACTTTTTTAGAAAGCATCAAAAAGAAGAATTATCTATTAGCTGATATTTTAGGTTTGACAACACAAGGTGCCAGGGGCGGAGTGGGGCACTAAAATCCACCGGGAAATTTCTTACCGCACCGGCCCACCACCGGCCCAACGCAACACCAACCACCCCATATATCAATAACACAAACAAAATGTATGTCAATTTAAAATACTAAATCTATTTTTTTTATCTGGATGAAGACCCAGATTATGCTATGTTTCTTGAATTCCTCCATCTGTTCTAACGCCAGCCAAGTCTAAGCATTTGGGAAGGATTTAACGGAAATATGAAACCTGATCACTAGACGGCACTAGACAAATGCACATTATTGACAAAAGTGTAGGTTTAAAGCTTTTATGGGTTTTCTATTAATAAACAGATGCTGAAATGTAACATCATATAGACATTGTCAATACAGGCCTAAACAGGCCATTCAACTGCTATACATATCAATCTATACATTCATAATTTCCAGCCTTAAATATGAACATATTTTTTTGTATAAATCAAAGTAATAGCATTGTATACACATCGAAAGGAACTAAGGATAGTGCTAATGCAATATAACAAGCCAATCAACCACTGGAAAACCAGGCACTTTCAATACATTTGTAAGGAACTATAGATATTTAAGTGCAGTATATAGAAAAGGAAGTGTAGACAATGCCAACCTAATAACACAGGTAATTAAATAAATGGAAAATCAGGCACTTTGAATAAGGTTTGTAGAGAACTATTACAGTATAAACATAGTTCCAAAGAGTTCCACAAACCATTTATCAGGGATTTTGAGTAGCCTGGGTTTATAGTGAACTATAGACCTCTGATTATATACAGAGATAATTGTCCTTCTCTTAGGGGCACAGAGAGTAGTGTATTTACCTCAGAGGCACAGAGGAAGTGTCCTTCTCTCAGGGGCACAGAGAGTAGTGTCTTTACCTCAGGGGCACAGAGGAAGTGTCCTTCTCTCAGGGGCACAGAGAGTAGTGTATTTACCTCAGAGGCACAGAGGAAGTGTCCTTCTCTCAGGGGCACAGAGAGTAGTGTCTTTACCTCAGGGGCACAGAGGAAGTGTCCTTCTCTCAGGGGCACAGAGAGTGGTGTCTTTACCTTAGGGGCACAGAGGAAGTGTCCTTCTCTCAGGGGCACAGAGAGTGGTGTCTTTGCCTCAGGGGCACAGGGGAAGTGTCATTCTCTCAGGGGCAGAGAGTAGAGTCCTGCTTCTGAGCTGGAGGTGGGAAGTAGGAGTTTTGGCCTGAAAAACATGAACAGGGAAAAGGGTGGAGTGCCTTTCATTTTTATTACAGTATTTTGTAAGTCATAATATAACTGGTCAGCATAATTAATGGATACTTTAGTCATATTAAATTGTCATAAAAAAAAAATCTTGACAAATGAAACATGTCCTACCTTAAAACATGAGCTGTCGTCTGAGAAGGTCACTGGTCTCTGCAACCTTGTTTATCACCCCATCAGTGTCCAAGGACATCAGAATGTTTTTCTCTGTTGCCATGAGCATAAATGCTTCCAGTACTCTTGGCCGATAGTGCTCCTAAGTCTGTTCTTCACAAATTTAAGGATAGAAAAACTTCTCTCACAGGCCACTTGAGTAGTGGATAATGTCAAAAGAAATTTGTAGGCCAGTCCAATTACATGGTATGAATTTGTCAGTAAATTGTATTGTGCCAAGATAAGGTAAACACAAATGGCACAATTCTTACACATAGAACAGTTAACATGGACCAATTCTGGCCTTTCTACATCACATGGTTCTTCTTCATCACCATCCTCTGTGCCTTCAGGTGAATCATTTTCTCCTGAGGTCCGCACCTTGTACTCCTCTAGGGGGGACAGCTTTAGTCTGTCCCACTGTGTGGCTAGGCTTGCCAGCTCAGCCTGTAAGGTACCAGTAGTGGCTCTGGCATCAAATTTCATTAAGCAACTGCTGAGGTTTTGCATTGCTGATCCTGGAAGTCCCTTATCCCTTACCTCAGGGAAGTTTTTTGGATCAAGGCAGGCAAAATCTGAGCAAAGCATTGCACTCACAGCAAAGGGCTCATGGATACTTTGAGTGACAGTATCCACAATGACATTATGTATGGTCACCTCAAAGTCCCTCTCAGCTGCTGTTAAGGGCTCATCTTCTGCCAGCTCTCCTGGCATGATCTTCTTTTTCTTAACCCGTTTTTCAGGTAGTGCTACCTCCACCTCCATCTCACAGTCCTCCTTCTCCAGCAGCTCACCATTAGCCCACACCACAAACTGGTCTGCAGCTTCTTTTACGCCACTGAAGTCTCGCACACACTTCTTCAGCCCATCCTCTGTTCCCACTACCAGGCGGTGTGCGGTCAGGAGATCCATTCCGTTTGTCTGCATGTATTTGGACAGGGGTGACGTGCGCTCAAAAATCCGTAGGAAGATTTGGGCTGTAAGAATTGTCTCAAATTTTAGGAGACCCTCAATGTATCCTTTGGCCTTAGCAGTAGGCTTCATGGTTCTGTCTAGTTGAATTACTGATAAAGTCAAGACTAGATCTACATACATGGCACTGTCAGGGCTTCCAAAACTCCCAAACACCTTTGTGAGAGCAGCATCTTTTGCCCACCACCGTGTCTGTCCTATTGGAGAGAGTATTCTGTGTCGCTTGTCTGTGCTGGTTTCTTCCCACTTCTTCATGCGTTTGTAAGAATCCCTTATAAAAACAGCAATGTCATTAAAGAGAGTGAAAAGCGATGCACTCTGAATAACACTGCCTGTTGTGTCTGCTAATACTAGGTTTAGGACATGAGCATAGCACCAGATGTGGATTTGGTTAGGGGCCTCCTTTGATAGAAAGGAAGAGAAGCCGTTGTAACTACCTTGCATATTGGCTGCCCCATCTGTAGTACTCCCTACACAACATGACACATCAAGATTAAGTCTTGTGAGTGATTCTTTCAGGAGATCGAGAAAATACTGACCAGTAGAAGCCTCACAATCGAACAGAGCGACCAACTTCTCATGGACCACATCTGTGACATACCTGAGAATCACAGAGCACTGGTCTTTGGATGTGATGTCTTGAGTGGTGTCAATCAGGACAGAAAACATTTTAGCTTCTCTGACCTCACTGGCAATTGTCTCCCTTATCAGCCCACTGATCACTTTGACAACCTTGTTGATTGTATCTTTTGAAAGCAGCGTGACCAATGAACCTCTGCCTCTTGCTCCAGCTTCATGCTGTTTTTTACTTTTTTCGATACATTCAGTCAAATGTTGTTGCAGGCAGGGGTCATACATACTCAGGAGCATGATCAAGGAAGTTACCGTGGTCTAAACTTCGGTCTTCCAAAGTGTAGGCAGCTTCAAATTCGGAGCCTCTGTAGCTTTGACCCTGTTTTCCGATTACCTTGACAACATTGACTACACGATCCATCACCTGCCGTTTTCTTCTGACTTGCTCTTGATGGAGGGACAGCTGGTTTCCTCTTAATCTACTCTCAATGTCCCCTTTATGTGCCCTCAAGAAGTAAGCCTCTGCACAGTCTCGATGGATACGACTTCTTTCATGCTCCTCAATTCTTTGATGTACATGCTTCCAGGATTGCATGCCTCTAACAAAAGCGCTGTCAAAAGCAGTGGGCTTTGAAAATGCCAAACAAACTGTGCAAAAGTCAACCACTTGCGGTTGATCCCATCCCTACTATGAAAAATATTAGGCAAGGTTTTTCTTGGGGTTTGTTGGGGGTGATATTGAAAAAATAAAGACAGATCTTTAGACTTGGGACGGGCAAAATAATTGACGATTTGAATCTCCTCCTCAGCTGGTCCAGCCTCTCTACTTTGAATCTCCTCCTCAGCAGGTCCAGCCTCTATACTCTCAATTTCCACCTCAGTTGGTCCAACTTCTATACTTTCAGTCTCCTTCTCAGCTGGTCCATCCTCTCTACTCTCCACATCCCTCTCCTCATCTGTTTCTGTTTCTATTCTGGACCCTGAGGCTTCACTCTCCCTTGCATTGACCGACAAAGCATCTTCCTCTATGTCTGGTTAAGATGACGTAAAACAAAAAGGTAACACTTTACTTACAGGGGTGTGCATAAGACTGACATGACACCTTCATAATCCTGACATGACACATGGCATGAATATGAAGAAGGTTTGATGTATGTTTATGACAACTGTCATTAAGTGTCATTCGCTCAATTATGACATTGTTTGAGGTGTCTTTATGACAACTTGACAAACCAAAACATCAAAAACCTGTCATTGTCTTGGTAATGACAACTTGACATTACCAAGACAACATAAATTGTCTCGTATACTTTTCTTGACCTCAACTACAGTGGTACAAATTGAATTTGTCATTAAAAATTCATTAAGTGTTAATACTTTTAATGACAAATTCAATTTGTACCACTGTAGTTGAGGTCAAGAAAAATATTCATGACACAGTTATAATGGCCTCATGACAGCCAATGTCAAAACCAATCACATGACAGTTTAATGTAATGTTAACCCATAAAGCTAAGTGCTTTTTAAGTTTGATAATTAATCTGCTATGTCATGTTTATGACATTTATGACAATTTATGTTGTCTTGGTAATGTCAAGTTGTCATAACAAAGACATCTCAAACTTGTCATAAACATGCATAAAACCTCCTTCATATGCATGACATGTTTCACGTCATGATTATGAAGGTGTCATGTCAGTCTTATGCACACCCCTTCAAGTAAAGTGTTACCAATGAGTTGCATATGAATAATCCACACTTATGTTACACAGCATGTCTTTCCAATATAATGTCTCATTCTCCATATGTTGCAATCATTACATTTCCCTATAATATTTCACTAATGAACTTCTGCATTTTGTTTAGTCTTTACACTGCATTCTATCCTCTGTTGTACCTATAACATTGTGCAATGTGTGCACACCTGTACTTGTAGTCGTGACTTCTCCTAGCATTGTCTGATCATCAGCATCATCGCTGGGCTGAGTCTGACTGAATTCTGAGACTGTGTGGAAAAAACAGAACAGGCACACATACAAATTA